>NW_012117877.1:1500712-1534655 GCF_000951035.1 Colobus angolensis palliatus | reverse complement strand
AATTTCTGGGATGTCCTCAAAAATCCTTCGGCAATACATTGTATCTGGCAGTACTATTGTAAAGTGAATCTCTATTACGTGCTCAGAGTGGGTCATGGAGAAGAAAGAGGTGTTTCTTCAATAATGGTCTCAAAGTATATTTGAAAGTTCAGGCATGGCAAATGCTTAGAATTGCTATAAATTTCCACTACTTGAGTGGTTTTAGTACACTGAGGAAACTGATATTCTATGGTAGTGGGATTAAAGCTAACTAGATAGTACCGTATCAACAAGAAACTATAGTATTGTTTATATTTCTCGATCCTACCCTTATTGGTTCAGAGGACGGGCATTAATGTTTCCCTTGAAGTAGCATCGTTGGACATATTTTGGAAAGTAGACCTTTTGTTTTCAGATAATATTGGACATTAACTCTTCCAATGACTCTTTTCCCTGTAATATCTACAGGTGTCCTTATTTATGAGCTCTTGATTCTTAGAAAATAAAAGTCCTTTTGTTCCTTTTATTTCAGGAACTAATGGTTCTATCTAAATAGCTAGAAGTTTATTCTGACTTCTAGCTTGTTTGCTTTATTGTTATTCTTTGAAAATGTTTACCACATTAGAAATTTTCTAAATTGGCAATTTCCCATTCCAATCTATTTTTTCTTTCTGAGTCCACTTACAAAAAGAGAAGACAAGGCTCCTTTTACTTCAACTGTACAATCTACTCAGAATTTAGTTCGAAAATATTATTAAGTCTATTTTTAAATTAACTATCGACTTGTCTTTATTTCATTTATACTTTTTACATATTTGTCCAATCATTGCTTAAGGAAAAAGCTTCTAAATGGGCCTATGTAGTGCATTTTCTGTATTCTTATCCTCCCACATTCAATTTTTAAATTATGCACAATTTGCTTATTTAAATCCTGTCCTGGCCTTCCAGAGGATTTTTGCTTCTTTTAATCACTTTTCTCCCTGATTGAAAGGCTAACAATATAAGAACTAGGGGGTACAAATCTTTTCTTCTAAAACAGTAAGTACATTTTTAAATATCCTGAATTCTGCAATATACTTGTCTGTATTTCTGACGGTATCAAAGTGTACCTGGAATTTGTTTTAATTGGACATGAGAAGATATGAATGCAAAAATGATTGCTGTGAAAAAAGAAATTGATACACACAGATCCTTAGAAACAAGAGGCACAGCAGCCATGCAGGTCATGTAGGGAAACAGCCAGGTAAGGAGGCAAAGGGGGAGAAAAGAGCACGGCCTAAAGCTTTTATTGGGGTTCCCAGGGAAGAAAGAGTGGGGCAAGATAGGTATGTTGAGTAAATGTAGGATTGGATAGTTAGGATAATTTCAATGCACTCTGGAACACAGGGGTAATCCCTAGTTGTCCACTACCTGGTCCGAGGATGATGTGGGGCAAGGTGATATTGACTTGGTGTGCAGGAATTTGATAAAGGAGATGGCTGGGGTATGGGCTCTAGATTGGTTTATTTGCATATGAAAACTGGGCTGGAAAGGAAGTCATTTGCTGTCTGTATGAATTAGCTAGCCCTGGTACAGACAGCCTTTCCAGGATCTAGACACCAAACGCCAGGGCATCAAAAATACAGAAAATAAGAAAATATAGTCAATACACTGATGTTTAAAAACATTTTCTTATATTTCTTAATGCAGCTCAAAATCAGTATTTAAGTTCAAGTTCTATATATCTGTCTTCTTGTCTAACAATGCAATTATTTCTTTCCTAAAAATAAAAAAGCTATATTGGCCAGGCCCAATCTACTTGAGCAAATCATACTGCTGATCTTAGATTTTTTTTTTTTTTTTTTTTTGAGATGGAGTCTCACTGTGTTGCCCAGGCTGGAGTGCAGTGGTGCGATCTCGGCTCACTGCAAGCTCCACCTCCCGGATTAACACCATTCTCCTGCCTCAACCTCCCAAGTAGCTGGGACTACAGGCGCCCACCACCATGCCCGACTTTTTTATTTTATTTTATTTTTAGTAGAGACCGTGTTAGCCGGGATGGGTCTCAATCTCCTGACCTCGTGATCTGCCCGTCTCGGCCTCCCAAAGTGCTGGGATAACTTAGCTCTTTTAAGAGCTAATAACAGCTGATAACGTCATATAAATTGATCTTTTTGACAGGGTATACTTTCTTACTAGAAACCAAAATAATGACTAATGGTCATTATTACCATTAGTCCTGAGGCAGCTTAGAGATGATGTTCAGCATAAAGGAACAATGTTGTCTACCACCCTTGAACTCACCCTCAGTAAGATGGGGATGCCAAAGTCCCATGCCATGCTGCCTATTTCATTTCCCAACAGTGCCCTTCTCATGACGACAAATGTATCAGTCACTCAGATGTATCAATCTGGAATTGAGGGGGAGAGGCCTGCCTGTCCAGAGGTACAGATTTGGAAATCAAGCGAAATAAGTTCTTTAATATGTCCCCTGACCACCAGGCCAGGTATTATAGCTCTCCTGAAAGCAGTTTAAGTGATGCACTGATGTCTACAGAAGCTAGACTGAGTTGTTTGGGAAATAATTCAGAAGAAACAAAGGCAAATCATTCTTTCAAGAAGTCTTTTGGTAACATGGTTTATGTATGACACCTTGAAAAATAAGGTAAAGGGAAGGGTGGTGGTTGCTGTCGACACTTTCTGTTCTTAAAAAGGGAGGAGCTTAAGGTAAATTATTATAGAATGAAGAGAAAGAACCAAGATCATCTAAGAGTCTCAAAATAATGACGGTACAAATAACTGATCAAACAAAGTCTCCAAGGGGCTTACAAGCATACGCTATATATTGATGATGGAAATCAATGGTAATCCTTATTAGGAGCCATGGTGGCTCATGCCTGTAATCCCAACACTTTGGGAGGCCAAGGCAGGTGGACCACTTGAGGCCAGGAGTTCAAGACCAGCCTGGACAATATGGCAAAACCCCATCTCTACCAAAAATACAAAAATTAGCCGATGGTGATGGTGTGCGCCTGTAGCCCCAGCTATTAAGAAGGCTGGGACCCAGGAGGTTGAGGGTGCCACTGCACTCCAGCCTAGGCAACAAAGCGAGACTCTGTATCCAAAAAAGAAAAAAAAAGGATGGGGGGACTTATTAGGATTCCACAATGACTATTTCCTTACTTTAAGGTAATCTCAAAATTTTAATCCCATGATATGTACAACCGTGCAAAACCACTACACACCTAAATTCTTTCACGTTTCTCGTGGTAATGATAATATTGTAATTCTATAAACTAGATACCATGGTAAGTGCTTTGCATGCATGCACTCATTTATCCATTACAACATTGTATTAAAGGTTATTTATAAAAGAAAATAACCAAGGTTCACAGGGGTAAGTAACTTGCTCAAGAGGCACATATGGAAAGTGAAGTAACTGGGAATTGGTTGCAAGAATATAATCCAAAATCCCACGCTCTTAGGCATTTTTTTCTCTACAGCATCAGAAACATGTGGGAGTAAACATCTGTCATTTATTCATTTGCCTCACTCTCCCTCTTTTTTGGAGCCTTCCCTCAGTGTGTCTGATTATGGTGGGCTTGACTACGTGGGCCTTATTTTCCCTACTAAAGAATTGGGCAGATGAAGGAAGCTGGCCAATCATAACTCTCCAACCCCTTTCCCCTAGGCAGGGTGGGATAGGACTCAAGCTGAGCCAGTCAGACAGCTTCAGGGACCACTCAACCAGAGTATCAAGGACAAATATTTCCTTTCCCTTGAGGTTGCTAAGATAGCAGTATTCGGCTCTTGAGCTGTCAGTCATATGGAGAAAGTCTATCTGAGAAAAACAAACAAAGCCCTGATAACATAATTTAGAACTCCTGGATCCAGCTGTGCCTCAGATGATCTTCCTCAGGACTTACAAGGGTCTATTAATTCCTTATTGTGTTTAAGCTTATGTAACTTAGGCTTCTGCCATCTAACAACTGAAAATTCCTAACAAAATATGGTGCAATAAAATAAGATTTGGAGTCACACAATTAGGATTCACATCCCAGCTCCCTATTCTTCTAACTGTATATCCTAACCACATTCCTGAACTTCCTTGAATCTCAAAATCCTTGTCTGTAAACATGAGGATAACAATACTACATTAATGTATAAGCAAACAGGCTTAGGAATGGACTATGTTTAAACTGTGACTCCATTGCTAACCTGCTATGTAAGCTTGGATAATGTATTTGCACTTATTCTCTCTTCATTTCTTCTTTCCAACTTTCCTTCTTCCAAGCTATGTTTCAAAAAAGCCTAAAGAGATGTACAATGATTATTCTTTCAACAAATATTTATTGAGAACTTATTATGTGCCAGAAAATGAACTAGTGGCCAGGAAATTAAAGATGAGCAAAATAGACACAATCTCAGCACTCATGGAATGGGGACAAATATTACATAATAATCACATGAATAGATGCAATCTATGTGGCAGCCGGGGCTTTCCATCCCTTTGAGATCCTGAACTGTCCCTCTTCACCCCCATGCCATGATCATGACTAACAGAAGTCTTCCCCCAAGATTTCCACCAATTCTGTAGGGGAAAGGGGAAGCTCTACAGTCATCTGGCTTTTGGGGCACTGATTTCCCTATGTGTGCCTTGATCAAGCCACACTGTAATTCCTCCATTAAACTGGACCTGCCTTATTCCATTTCCACAATAAAATCATCTAACCCAAGCAATTGTAATATTGGTGGTCATTACTGATGGTTTCAGTTGGATCCCAAGAAGGGGTTGGTCCCCTGTGCATAGTGCACAACCTTCCTCCAATCTTACCACTTTCTCCCTTGTCCCTTATTTTCCTCTTGTTTCAATTCCATTATTGAGTACAATGTATAGAATATGGAATGGCAAATATGATAATTCAGCAAGAGTTCCAGATTTTTCTCTATCTCCTAAGACAGATATCGCCCCTTGCTGAGCCTATAGTACAGACCAATTCCAGTCCCTCAAGGAGCTTGCTTCAACTCTAAATGCACTCTGAAGCATTTTCCCAAAAGTGCTTTTCCTAAGGGGAATATTACTGCGACCTGTGAAAGTAACAAGATTCTTCCACCTTGTGACATGGTTACACACTTTAAATGGCAACAAGAAAAGAAAGAAAACTGGAGTGTTACGACAGTGTAAAACAAGGGATGTGACTCAATCTAACAGGTGGGAAAAGTGCTGGGCTGGATGCGGCATAAATAGACGTTAACCAGGAACAGGAGAGATGGGGGAACATTTCAAGGAAAGAAATATGTACTTACTTTTTTAAAAATAAGGAAGACAATTAGAATTAAAGGTTAATAAAGATAAGAACATAAAGATGAAGCCAGCTTTGTAGTACAGAAAATACATACAGCAAAGCCCTAATTGGATTTTACCAGAGTAATTGCCAGAGGTGAGCTAGATTCTGAACTGAGGTTTCTATCAACCAGCACAGGTAGAAAACCATTACATGGTATAACTGAATTTGCCTACAATAAATGTGCACTAAGATGTGGCTGATGACTGATGAATAACAACAATGTGAATACACATTGAATGTTTACTTGTCTTATCTCATTCAATCATCACAACAAATCTAGATAGGAGACACAATGATGACCATTCTAGAGCTGAACTTTAGAGAGGTTACCTGAGCTGGGCATGGTTGCTCAGCTGCTAAGTGGCAGGGCCAGGATTCCAATCTCAGTCAGCTTTTTGGCTCTTGAGGTATTTCTCTTATCTACTGAATTACACTGCACCCAGGTCCTCTTGTGTTCTCTGCTTTCTTCGGACAGTACTGACTGGCAAGGCTTTAATATTTGCAACTCATGAGGAGCTACCCTTCCCTGACATCAGCTGGTCACTCTTCCCTAAAAGTGAAACACTTTGAAAAATTCCCCAAATTCATGAGATTTGTTCTCCATTTGGTCAAACCACGTTACTTTTCACTGTAGACGTATATAGAGCATTCTGTAATGTGTTTCCTGTGTTACTTTTTGGTTACTGAGAACTTTGGTGAACTAAAGTTTTGTAGTTTGCGTAGAGGAATTCCTGGTTCAACATGTAATGTCCTTTTAATAATGGTACCGCCCATGCCAGATAATATATTTTTAATCACTGTCATGAATAAAAACTATAAAATGATCAGTAATCTAAGGAGCTCAGACTACAATGAGATCAGCAATGTGAATATGGATTCACACACTCAACCCTGACAAAGTCTATATGACAGAGTAGGTGCAATGCAGCCATTTCAGCCATTCACATAGCCAGTGGGGGTCTTTGCAAAATCAGTTCAGATGTGGTCATCAAAAACTATGGAAAGACTGGAGGAAAGAACAACAAATTCAATTATCTAAGGCCTGGCCCAGCCCTGCCCTGCCCTGCCCTGGGATGGGAGGCAGCTTTCCCCTCTACTCTTCCCTTTCTTCTCATTCTTTAGTGCCTTTCTCTCCATCAGGTCATTCTTCCTTTCGGGTTGGGGATTGCCTGATAAAGCAAGCATTATAAGGCTGGATTGCCAAAGCATTGAATTTTTAAACCCTCTAAATAGGACATTAGTTCATAGCTTGAATGTTTTGAAATCTGATCAACATGCCATTTCTCAATACATTAAGCAAAGCAAGCAAAATTAGTCTGCTTTATGTCAGGTGCTTAGCACAAATCCCTTAATAATGTGCTTGACTGCAGAAACCATTAATAAATGCATAATTCCCTAAGACGGGCTTGATTAATTAAGTCATATGTGTATCCCTCTAATTAAAAAAAAAAGAACATTAGGCAGATGAGTGGAATTTCTGAGTACCAAATTCAAAGGCTTCTTTTGAATGCCTTTTGCCTTTCTCTTCAAGATGAAAGGAACGCTGCTGGTTATTGTAGCTGCCAACAAACAGTTATAGCACAGGCACAAAGCACCCAGAACTCTGTGTCTTATTAAAAACAATTTGGTATTCATCTGCCAATTTGTAACTCAGTTCTCAATCAGGGGCCTGTCTGATTAAGTCAAGCAATTCAAATTTGAGGGGGCAGCTGGTGCTGCTATGCAAATAAACAGATGAGGAAAAAATAGGACCAATGAATCAACAAGCAGATGGTAAAAAGCCAAGGCCTTCAAAGGGCCCTTGAATGTTTTCTCCTCTCTACTTCCCATCACACTACGTCTCACAGAATTTATACTCCAAGGGATTATAAAGATTATCACTTAGTTTAATGATCAGCATAGAACAGTTTCTAACATTGATCCCTTTAGCATTAAGGATTTACACAAAGAAAACACTGGTCATGGAATGCTAGATTAGATGGTCATCTGCTTCCATATTTTTTCATTTTTTCCTGAATCGATGAACCAGCTACATAATAGAATCAAGACACTCTTACGTGTCCATCTTCATTTCCAACCAAGTGTTTCCCTGCAAAGCTGCAGCACTCTTCACATGAGTAGAAAAGTCTTCCTTTCATCTCATATAGGTTTGGAATTATTTGGAAAGCTCCAAAAAAAGACGTTGTATCCTGAGTCTGTGCAGTACCACAATTATGCTTTTCCTCCTGATTTGGGTCAGCGGCATAGAGTCCTACTAATTCTTGATTATTTTTCTGCAACGGCTTTACGCGTTACTCATTTGTCCTTATCTGAAATGGATTTATTTGGAAAATATTCACGGAGTCTACCTTTATTACAGGGCATCTCAAATTCCAAACACAATGTTTGGCAATCATGTTGTCTGAAGCCTCATCATAAACACCTTCATTAATTACAGCCTTTTATCTGCCAAAATCTTTTCTTTGGCTTACATTCTTCGTGCTGATATGAAGTAGACAGGGCCAAATCACGTAGATTGTGTAGGCAATATGATGAGAAGAGATGCAATTGGAAGTTGTCAAAAGGTCCGAAACAAGCATGGTATTATTTGACATACCTTTTTAAAACACAACATACTGGTTCTTACAATGACTTGGAAATTTTGAGAGATTGCTTTTAGCACTTAGACAGCTGAGAAGACTTCCTTTAGAATACGGTTACAAGTCACTGGTTTTATACAGAGGCAGGAGAGAACATTTTCATTCTGATAAGCAAATATTAACACAGGACCAATCCTTCACTTCAAGGAGTGTTGAATTCAAGGATGCTTTCCTTGGTAGTAACATACAAATCATAATATTTTTCAAATATTTGTTCATAGTAACTATTTTTGACCCAGGTTTTGGGGGATGAGTTTCCTTTCTGCTTTCTTAAATATGAAGCACAGTGCAGTCATCTTGGAGTTCTGAATAGCATGATGCTGACTGCTTTGGGCCACCTTTATATCAGACAGGGCTTAAGTGTGCTCTTTTACGTCAAGCAAAGCAAGGCATAGGTTAATGCTACTTTCTCAATTATAAACTATTAAAAGATTCATGTAAGCCAATATAATCTGTGAAAGGATTAGGAACATGGCTATGCAATGGCTCTCTTTGCCTGAAATAACAGAAAGCACCAGAGACCAGGATAAAAAACCAATTTACAGAAATCTATGACCAACCGAGACATGTTCAGTTGTTGAAGGTATTAGGAAGAGTCCACAAATGCAGTCGCTTGCACATATACGAATCTCAACTTGTACCAGAGTGCTATTTCTTTTTTTCTTTCTTTCTTTTGAGACAGAGTCCACTCTGTTGCCCAGGCTGGAGTGCCGTGGCATGATCTCAGCTCACTGCAACCTTCACGTCCCAGGTTCAAGCAATTCTCCTGCCTCAACCTCCCGAATAGCTGGGACTACAGGCATGTGTCACCACACCCAGCTAATTTTTGTATTTTTAGTAGAGACAGGGTTTCACCGTGTTGGCCAAGTTGGTCTCAAACTCCTGACCTCAAGTGATCCACCCACCTTGGCCTCCCAACGTGCTGGGATTACAGGTATGAGCTACCACACCCATTCGAGTTATTTCACTTCAGGGTTTTTATATCTCCTCACAGTACTTCTTGTCTGTCTTCATCTATTACTCTACCTGTCAGTTCCAGCTCCCTGGACCCTAAATCTACTCATAAGTTTTTTCCTGATTTTATATTTGATTTTACTTAGAAATCAGCTATTGGTTTAATTATTGCTACTTTAGCAATCTCTTGTTCTCTGCCTGCTTATAAGATTTTTCGAGATTAGATAGATACCTAAAGATAGATATTTTTTCATTTATGCTGCTAAAATAGTACTTCTTGAATATATGGCTTAATGTCTTTAATTGAGTTGGAAATGTGTCGACCATTATCTCTGTAAATATTGTTTTTTCCAGTTTTCTATCTCCCTTCCTTCAAAACTCCAATTACAAGCATATTAGACTATTACCATATCTTCTGTGTCTTTTGTCTGTCTTCTGTATTTTCCATCCTTGTGTCACTAAATGCTTCCATCTGGATATTTTCTTCCGACCTGCTTTCCAGTGTGTGAATTATTTCTTTATTTGGGTCTAATATGTTCAATACCCTCTCCACTTAACCCACAAATTTGGCCTTATACCTTTAATTTTTAGAATTTCCATTTGGTTCTTTTTTTTTAATAGCTTCCTGCTTTCTGCAAATATTCTCAATCTTGTTTTTCATCTTCTTAAATGTAACAAGCATTGTTATTTTAAAATCTCTTTACGACAACTTCAGGATCTGTAGCCTCTGTGGGTTTGTTTATTTTGTCTGTTTCTTCTGCTGTTTTTGCTAATGTTTTATTGTCTATTTAGGGATCTGGTTACTTTCTATTGTTTGCCAAGCATTTTATTTGAAAAATTATTTGTAGAAATAATTTGATGTGTAGGATGATGACATCTTCCACCAAAGAGAATTTAAATTCGACTTTGGCTTGTAGCTAGAAGAACTAGCAATATGAATTCATTTCATTCTAATTTCAGAAACTGGTATTATTTACATTTGAGCTGCCATCTCAGGAAGGTATGAATTCTCCCAGTTCCTTTTATTATTAGGGATCAGTTCTTTGATTCTTAACCCAAAATATTGAGGGCTCACCCCTATCCCAGCCCTTTGTGGCCCTGGACTCCAGTACCTGCCCCTACCATTTGACATTTGAGCCCTGTCAAGCTTCGCAGCCATTCCCTGGAAAATGAACAAATAGCCCCAGAAGTAAAGTAGCCAAAAGCTCAGCCCTGGGCTCTGAACGCCCCTAGATTCTAACGCAGTTATTCTTCACTGTTTCAAGTTTTAGTTCCTTACCTATAAGAAGATGTTTTTAAATATTTTTCCGGCTATCCTGATAGGAAGAATTTGTTCATTAAATCAGCTTTGTTCTAAACTTTGAATCTGTGACTCCCAAATCACTCTCAATATACTGATCCTGCCACAAATTTGTGGCAGACTTTATCCAAAAATTAATAATAGATTACAGTTTTCACAAACCCACAGAAAACATGCACATACTCTGACAAGCCACGTTATCACACAGCAACTCACTATCAAAAGAAACTAATGATACAAATAAAGCCATCAAGTTTAATTTGGGGATCAGTTCAACAGGGCCCAGCCCATACTCACAATTCTGAATCTAGCTCACCTGTACTCAAATACACATTGGAACATATAAAAAGATGGCCAAAGACACTGATCCACATCTGCCTTTCCCCCACGCTGTTTCTTCTTCTCATGCTGTCTCTACCCTCAACTTCATCCATTTGGTTCAGTCTCTTGATCCCAGAGTCTCAACTGCCCCTTTGATTCACAGCTCCCTTGCAGCCATGTTGACATCAACACGTTGCTCAATACAAAACCTCTGGCATTTTTCCTCTGGCCCAAATCCCTGATCTTGGATAAGAATCACCCCACAGGTAAAATTCCACCTGGCTCCATCAGAGAAGACTATCAAATTAATGACCCCTGTCCCCCATACAATGCTGCCCAAGGAATAGGAGATAAACATTTCTATACAATTTCCAGATTATAGTGTTCAAATAATTCAATGTTTAACTCAAAAATTACTATTTGCTACAAATTATTCCAGATGTTTTAAACAGAAACTTCCTTTCTTTCTTTCTTTATTCATTTATTTATTTTTGGAGACAGAGTCTCCCTGTCTCACCAGGCTGGAGTGCAGTGGTGTGATCTCAGCTCGCTGCAACCTCTGCCTCCCAGGTTCAAGTGATTCTCCTGCCTCAGCCTGTCGAGTAGCTGGGACTACGGGTGTATGCCACCACGCCCAGCTAATTTTTGTATTGTTAGTAGAGATGGGGTTTCACCATGTTGGTCAGGATGGTCTCAATCTCTTGACCTCGTGATCTGCCTGCTTCAGCTTCCCAAAGTGCTGGGATTACAGGCGTGAGCCACCCCACCCGGCCGGAAACATTACTTTTTATCCACATGATACTGAAGAGTAACAAAAGAATCCAAAAACATAGATAACAGAAGGAACTGGAGAAAGATTTAAGTCAAACAGAATTATAAGGACTTCAGACTTTGTGAAAGAGAGAGGAAGAGGAAGAGAGAGAATAGGAGCAATTTGGCTGATTACAAGGAGAAAGAGTCGGAAAACATTCCCATGCCCAGCACAGTTTGGGTACAGTTTTCTCAGTAGTATATCATTTTTATTCTTGAGTTATGTAATTAAAGCTCAAGCTACTGGTGAAAAACAAATAGCCCTGAACTTACTTCAGGCTTTTGTTTGCTTTTCTATAATTCTGTTTGGAAATAAGGCAATTTTAAAAATAAGAAACAAGTAATACTGACAAATAACCATCACTCCCTCCCACTAGTTTGAATGCCAAGTTTCCTCCCTCAAGGAAATCTGAGTTACAAATCTCTAAAAACAGGGGTTTCTTCTAACGGAGACAGAGACAGGGCAAAACGCAGCACTATAATTTGATAAAGACTTACTCAGTCAAGCCTATCATTTTAAATAGAGTAAAAGGTTTTAAAATGTATTTGTTTAGAAATGATTTATTTAGACCACCACTGGCGCCAGCAAGATGAAAGACAGCGTTGGCTCGTTATTTAATTGGAGGTCTCTAAAAAGGAGGTGATAAATTTCTGACATACGTCTTACAATTGCTGCTCAGAGAAGAATTAGATCCATATTATAACTCAATTGCTTTATCAGCCCACCAGTAACTTCTTGTGGGCTGGGATGTCCTTCTAGTGACTTCAAAACTTGACAAAGACGCAACAATTATGTAGATAAATTCCAGGACCACCCCATCGAGAACCTCGGCCCCTCTGGCTTTTGTGAAAGTTACAGTAATTTATAACCTCATGCTAATGTCCCAAGGCTTTCTAAAGAACAGTTACATAAATATTTTTAATTGCATGGTCCTCAAGCACACAAACCACAAACCCATCTTAAGCATGCCAAGGTCATCCGTTATCTCCACAAAAGTTTTTACATGATGTGGCAATCTTAAAGACCTTCAGTTAAAACATCTCTGCAAGCTTAGGAGTTTCCAAAGGTCTCCTGCTGCTCCTGTGAACTACATAGAATGCACTAATCTCCACGGGCATTTTACCTCTCCATGTTGCCTGTGCTGTTCCATGGAACAAGGAACATGTTGCCTGTTGCTGTTCCATGGAAAAATTTGCAAGTGATACCAAAGGTATGAATTAATTGTATAGAAGAAACTACAGCCCAGGTGTTAACCCTCAGTTTTATGTACACCATAGTTCTCCATACAAGGAAGATAATATAAGGTAAGTGCAATCCTTTATTACTGGGCAAAAAAAGTACCTTCTCCCTGCCCTTCTTAAAAAAAATTTTTTTAAAAAAAGCTATAGCAATACATAGCCACTGTGAATGAGAGTGTGAAAAGACAAAGGGCAAACTGAAAGATGTCAAACCTAGAATAAAATTATGGAGAAATATATAAGAAGTGTAAAGAAGAATATAAACAGATGAATATAAGAAACTCTAGAACCTGGCCTGGTGCTTTGGCTCATGCCTATAATCCCAGCACTTTGGGAGGCCAAGGCAGATGGATCAGTTGAGGTCAGGAATTCGAGACCACCCTGGCCAACATGGCAAGACCCCCGTCTCTCCTAAAAATACAAAAATTAGCCAGGTGTGGTGGTAGCTGTCTATAATCCCAGCTACTCTAGAGGCTGAGGCAGGAGAATCACTTGAACCCAGGAGACAGAGGCTGCAGTGAGCCGAGATCATGCCACTGCACTCTAGCCTGGGCAACAGTGCAAGACTCTGCCTCAAAAAACAAAAGAAAAAAATTATAGAATCAATTGCTTCAGCAAAGCAGAGAAATTTTTTAAAGTAACACTATGCCTAGGAAAATTTGACACCTTCCCTTTCAAAAACTCTGGGATGTGTATAAAATCTCTATTTCCCACTGAAGAGAACAGAGAACATAAGAAGGGAATACCTTTAATTGATAATTAAAAACTTCAAGGCTTATGTGAGAGAGCAAATTTCACTGAACATTAACATTGCACTATGCCAAGTCACTTTTTTTTTTTTTTTTTTTTTTTTTTTTTGAGACAGAGTCTCTCTCTGTCACCGATGCTGGAGTGCAGTGGCATGATCTCAGCTCACTGCAACCTCCGCCTCCCATGTTCAAGTGATCCGCCTGCCTCAACCTCCCGAGTAGCTGGGATTCAGGCGTGCAGCCCCACCCCCAGCTAATTTTTATATTTTTAGTACAGACAGGGGTTTCACTATGTTGGCCAGGCTGGTCTCGAACTCCTGACCTCAAGTGATTTCCCCCCGCCTCAGCCTCCCAAAGCGCTAAGATTAAGGCATGAGCCACTGCGCCTGAGCCCAGTAATGCTTTTAAAATAAAGATAGTCAGTGCTATAGAAGTACTTATAAAAACTCAGTATTTGACCTATGAACTTCAGACAATTGCAGAAATAGGGACAATTGTTAATGAATATAAAAGCCCTAATATAAATCCTGTTTACTCCAACACAGACTGTCATTTAATATTTCCCACCATACCGCATCAGATAGGCAGATGATACTGAACCAGTCTAAGGAAGTAAGAATCTGGATGTGATTATGACAGAGATACTCTCATACCACTAAGTGGCTAATAATTTCAAAAATTCTCTAGGGAAACATGAGTGGTATTCTGTGGTATATGCAGATTATATACAAACATATTTTCCCACTTAACAATGCTATAAATTCATACAGCATGTCATTATATAAATTCTATCCCTCTTCTCATAAATGCATTAGTTGTCTGCATAAAGCCTCATATTAAAAGAACTCTGCCAAATATTTTTAAATACGATTGCATCGGATATTCCTATTTGCCATTCAGCTCCATTCTCACCCATTCCCACCCTACTGTGTGGTCTGGGAGCCCAACTTTCATGGGTAGCAACAACAGACTCTTTTATCCTCTGGTTTCCAGTTAGGACCAGTCAATGGGAGGAAACAGCACGGAAGGTGAGAGGAAAGAGGTTTGGGGGTATTTATTCTACCAGCTATTTCCCTGCAAGGCCTTGGGTTGGCAGCAGCTTTGGTCCACCACTGGCAGTGATCATTCATGTTAATTCTTGCTGGGCAGTGCTTCTCTGCAGCTGTAGGAGACTGGTAACCACCTGCACCCCTTTCCCCTTCAGGCCTGCATGTGGTAAGGGCTCTCCACTCTTGTTAACCTTGGGGTGCTTCACCATTGCTTGCTGCTTCCCTTAACCCTGCCTATGTGTGTCCAAATAGTTGCTTCATTCATGTCTCCTCAACTTACCCATCTGAGTCTTCTGTCCCTCTCCTGACAAAACCCGACTGATAAGTTATCTTAAGTGAACGGAACTCAATTAAGGAAGCAGCACCTTTACCAAATGAGAAGTGCTCTAATTTGGAAACTTCCTATCTCAGCAGCACATCCAGCCAAATTGGCTGTGTCATCTCTCTCCATAAGCTACAGTGACAGTATTTTCTGCACCAACCATTTAGACACACAGTCTCAGGCAGTATTTTTAATTTCTGATTTAGGAATTCTGTTTACATGAAAGGTCTTACAGTGATATAAAAAACTAAATCATAGGTGCACATGAAAAGGCCAGTCCTTTATCCCACAGCTCAAGAACACATAAACAAGAGGAATGCAACCCATAAAGCTAAAAAACACTTGGTATTTTAAATATTTTAGGAATACAGTAACGAGATGATCTTTTCATAGCTTTCCAGCATTTACTATATTTTCATATACCGCTTGATTCATATCTGTTTGCACCCTTGGTATTAATTTCCTTTTTATATGAAAAGGACAAACCTTCTGTTAAAGTATTTTGAATGTTTCTCATACAAAATCCAAATAATATCTCCAGAGGAACTGAAGCAATATACAAACTAAAGGAGGGGATGAAACACAATAATAACGATTTGAAAGTACCTTTGACAAAGAAAGAGACTTCCCGAAAGGGAAAGGGCTGAGGCAGTTGAACTCCCTTTATCTATATCCTAACAAATAACACCTCCTGTGCCTTAAATATTTAATGTGAAATCTGTGGATTTATATAGCTTACAAAATGCCAGGGGCTTATTATCTTTACAGTTTGCATGACAGGAATATTCATACTGCTCAATTCCACGGTCTGAGACAACAGGAATTCCTCCAGGTGCTAATGGCAGATAACTTTCACGTGGCTTCAATAATCCACTAATTATGGAAGCCCTCAGGTAGAACAATGTCATTAATCTGATTAAATTATTTATATTGCTGGAAAGCTAAATCTTATTAGGTCTTCAGGATTTTATTTGGTTCTCCAGTATGGATATGCAAAAGGACAACATCATTTCTTTTCTCTACTACATTTTCATGCTGAGAAAAAAAAAAAAAAAAAACTAAGAAAGAAATAGCCTCCTGTTGTGAGTTTTGAGGCAAGCCTACCACCTAAGGGCAGGGTCCACCCCTCTCCCAGGAACCTTCAAACTGTGTAGCATTTTTCAAGTCCCTTTTGGAACTCTGCTTTTCTGACTGAGGACTTGTTAGCACGTTTCACCAGTAGGGCCATGAGCCATGGTAAAATTAAAGTTCTATCAGAGTTATTTGCTGTTAGAGGTAGTGTCTAAATTAAAATGAAAAGGCTCATTTCTTCTGAACAGATCACTGAGAAGCTTGTGAACTCCTTAATGCTAAATGTGCTACCCAAGTACACTGAACAGACATCCTCTATTGGTTTTTTGGCTCTATACTAAACCATTTTCATATCTATGCTGGTTTACCAGACATTTAGTTAGAGGGTTAAAGAAGGTCTGGAGATGAGATTAAACCTGCTGCAATTCGATGGGCTACTCAAACGTGTATCATTTATCCAAGTACTCTGTGTGGGTAGCAATTTGTAAAATGCTTTATAACCTGTAATTTTAAAATTTCATAGCTGGTCATCTATCATTTCCATTTTACTGAAAGAAGTACTCACCGTAGATACACTTTTATCAGAAGAAATATAAGGCCTATAATATGCATTTTTTAAAATGGAAATGAAAATACAAAGTGTTGGAAGTGTTATATTCTATCAAATTAATTAGTTGACATGTTTAACTTTATTGACACTTTTCTGAGTCTTGTCCCATATCTACTTAAATGTCTACTAAGTTTCTCCCTTCTCAAATATTCTTCTTTCTTTCAAGGTTTCCAAGACACTGGGAGAAGCTGTGATAAGCCTTTCTCTTACAGCGCAGGGCTTTCTTTTAATAGATATGTGGTCAAAGACACACAGCCAGCCCAGCTCCTAGCTAAATATAAATCATACAATCCCAGGAATAGAATTCATAATCTTATGTTACAAAAAACACCATCCTCTAATAGAACACCCAGGACTTCAAACAACTCTATTTTCTTCTTGGACCAGCAGCTAGGAGGCACCATAGAAATAAGCCTATGCACAAATCCAGCCCCACGCAACTATGATAACTTAAAAGCAGCCAAGGCCAGCAACTTACCCACTGTGTGAGTTTTCCAATTACATTCTTGAAGACAGGCTTTTAGGTCAAGCGTGTCCTGAAAGAGTGAGACCACATAAAGTAAATCTTAGAGCAGCAGACCAGGCCCCTGACTGTCTCAGGACTTCCTAACCACAGAGTGACTGTATGTGTCCCTGTACCACCCATATTTCTCTTTAGGAATGAAGGAACTAGTCTGCTGCTGCTGGGAGTGCTGCAGGAAGACAGCTGTCCGCTGTCCTCGCCCCACAAGTATTGCTTCTGTTAAAGAGAGCCCCCACATTCAAGATCACCCCATTCCTGGGGCAGCCCGTGTCTGACAAACAGTTGTTATGATGCTGTGTCCAGGACAATTCTGAAGGACCGTTGCAGCCTCAAAGTTCTGGCCAGGCGCGGTGGCTCACGCCTGTAATCCCAGCACTCTGGGAGGCCAAGGCGGGCAGATCACGAGGTCAGGAGATCAAGACCATCCTGGCTAACACAGTGAAACTCCGTCTCTACTAAAAATACAAAAAAATTAGCCAGATGTGGTGGCGGGTGCCTGTAGTCCCAGCTACTCGGGAGGCTGAGGCAGGAGAATGGCGTGAACTTGGGAGGCGGAGCTTGCAGTGAGCCCAGATCTCGCCACCGCACTCCAGCCTGGGCGACAGAGCGAGACTCCGTCTCAAAAAAAAAAAGTTCCCCATGGGTTGGCTGAGGCTTCCATCGTGACTGCATTGCAGTTCACTTCTCCCTCTGCACAGTCTCAATTTCTTTTCTTCATTCCACAGCTGCTAGTTCCTTAAATTTCACGAGTTTTCATTTCCACTCAGAATCTGCTTCCTGGACAGCTTCAGCCAGTGCTAAAGTTTAGTCACCATATTTCCTAAGAGCATGCCAGCCTCTTCCAGTTCTTCTGTGTTAAATCAGAATTTCTAGGACTAAATTTTCCTGGATTCGTATAACAAAAGATAAGAAGAAATGGGTCCAGTCCCAGAAGAAGATAGACCAGAAAAATTGAAGAGACAGTGTGCTAGTGAAACTGCCATATTATTATTATTTTTTACAAGATGAACTTCTTTGGCGATACATGAAATAGGATTGTCAAGGGTACTTAGTCTGTAATTAACTGACAGGGGAATGACTTAGTACTCAAATGTCATAGGCATTTGAACCAGAGCGATTCCCTCTTGAATAGGGGCTGGGTAAAATGAGGCTGAGACCTACTGGGCTGCACTCCTAGGAGGTTAGACATTCTAAGTCACATGATGAGACAGGAGGTCGGCAAAGATATAAGTCTTTCTCTTATAGCCCTTGCTGATAAAAGACTGTAGTCAAGAAGCCAGCCAAAACCAAGACGGCAATGAAAGTGACCTCTGGTCGTCCTCACTGCTCATTATACGTTAATTATAATGCATTAGCATGCTAACAGACATTCCCACCAGTGTCATGACAGTTTACAAATGCCATGGCAACCTCAGGAAGTTACCCTATATGGTCTAAAAGGGAAGAACCCTCAGTTCCAAGAATTGCCCACTTCTTTCCCAGAACACTCATGAATAATCTACCCCTTGTTTAGCATATAATCAAGAAATAACTATAAGTATAATTAGGCAAGCAGCCCATGCCACTGCTCTGCCTATGGAGTCACCACTCTTTTACTCCCTTGCTTTCTTAAACTTGCTTTCACTTTACTCTGTAGACTCTCCCTGAATTCTTTCTTGGACCTTCTTGCACAAGATCCAAGAACCCTCTCTTGGAGGTGGGGTGTGGATCGGGACTCTTTTCCAGTAACAAAAAGACCATTCGGTTTTCACTTCAAAGATTGAGGTGTTGTTAAGTATTATATACAGTGCCAATCCTTTTACCACTGCGATGGATCAGGCTGAAATTCAAAATAAGAACTTTATAGGTACATCTCATTCCTGGGAGCTGTCATTGTATCCTGAAATATGGTTACAGGGATATTAGCAGTTTGAGCCATTAAGATAATCTCTCAACTATATCATTTACAACTGCTCCCAAATTCTAAGTGTTCTAGGCCAGGTTCCCTAGGGACAGAGTCTGAGACAGGGAACATTGTGCAAATGACTGATTGAGGGCATGCTTGCAGGTAAAATCTGTAAGGGAGTGATGGGAGGATAGAACAGGAGAAAAACCTAGAGGAAGATGCAGGTTAAGCCAATGTCTACAGGAAATTTTGTAGCATGAATAGCACCACAATCATCCCACTTTCTCAAAAAACCCAGACGTTTTTATCCACATATTTGTCAGTCATTGGTTTGGAGCTGCCCTCGGTTAAGGGTAGGCATGGCAAGAAATGTACCTCCCAAACACTTCTAGATGAGGCAACTTTCTAGGTCAACAACAGGGACAAGTCTAAACTGTTAGCAACCAATGCTCACAGCAGTGGCCAATAGGCACCCTGGCCCCATGAAAGGAATCTGAGAGGGAGGAGGACCAACAGTGACTATAACACTGAGCAAATACCATATGCCAAGCTGCTGTGCAGGTCAGAATTATAAACACAAGGCTGAATCACAACAAGCATTGCCTCAATGGCTTCCTCTGTCCCCACAGCTATTCCAGGCTAGTCCTAGGCTTTGATCGTGTGGTAGGCTATCTCTTGAGAACAATTTCTGTTCTTGTCAGGAAGGACCCCTGCAGTGATTTCTGCAGGAGGATCCAGACAGAAGAATGGAAAAGAAAAGGCAGTGCTCTCTCAGTCATTTATCAAACATTATTCTCTTACAGATTGACCATGTTAAATGATCCTTTTAAAAATTATGAACTTTAGTAGTGAAGTTCCTTCTTGGTTTACATGATTCTTATGAGTCGAGTCATCAAGAATATGTGATTACAGGGAAGCCAGAGTCCCCACATTCAGAAACAGGTTGAAAGAGGTTGATTAAATTCCAACTACAGAGTCATAACATTTTACCTACCTAAATCAAACATTTAGCTTAAAATGGAACTAGTCTTACCCAATACCTGAATGAGAGGCTCAAGAAACTATTTCTACTACCTTTGCATCATTGCACAACTAAATCCAATGCCTGATATAGAAAGGGATGGATCCAGTCATTAAGTCTCCATGTTGCACTGGGCAAAACACTCCACCTCAACAAGTTTAATTTCCCATTTTATTATGAGAAATTTCAATTAAGTGGTTAATTTATTGAACAAATATCTCTTGAATACCTACTATGTGCAAGACAGTTTGCTAAGAGCCCAGGACAGGATGGCAAAAAGAGACACAGAGCCACTGCCCTAGTGAAGCTCACAATCAAATAAGGAAGGGAAACAACACAAACAAGTTCAAAAATATTAATTGCAATAAATGCTGTGAAAGAAACAGGGGTGATGAAATAAAACATAATGGCAAGGATCTACTTTGGATGCGATTTTTACAGAAGGCCTCTGTATAAAAGTAATATTGAAGCTGAAGCCTAAAGATGATGAGAGAATCAGGTCAAGAACATTCCAGACAGAGGGGCTAGACTGTGCAAAGTTTCTGAAATAGGAGTGAACTCAACATGTTTAAGAAGCTGAAAGAAAGATTAGGGTAGACGGAGTATAGTGAGCAAGGGGCAGAGACACAACACAAGGTTGGACAGAACCAGGTTGTGTAGGTCAGAATGAAAAGTACAGATTTTATCCCAAGAGAAATGAGGAGCCATTGCAGGATTTTAAACAGCAGCAGAATATTATCCACTTTACATTTTGGAACACACTAGCTGCTGTATAGAGAATTAACTGGAGGTGAGAGTAAAATCTAGGCGACCTGTCAGAGATGCCTATTGTAGTCTAGCAAGAGATGATGGCAATCCACTTAGGTACTGGCAGTGACAATGGAGAGAAGTGGAAAGAAGATGTATTTTGGAATTGATGACATGTATCTGATATATCTGTTATATTGATTATGGTTTGGATGCAGGAGATTGCTAAAAGAGGAAAAAAAATTAAGAATGATGCCTGGGTTTCTAACATACACAATGAAATGATGGTGATGATATTTACTTTTGAAGACAGGTGAATGGGTAGTAAAAGCTTCGGGATAAAGCCAGGAATTCACTTGGACAAATTCAGTTGTTTAGGAGACATCCAAGATATGTCAAATAGACAGTTAAACATATACATTTAGAGATCGGTGGAAAGATCATTATTAAGCAAGCCATTTAAGACGTTAGAGAGTCAGTTTCTTCATAAACCAAGTGGGGCTAATAATATCTACTTTCCTAATTCATACAATTGTTATAAGGATTAAAATAAAATAATGTATGAGTACCTACTTTGCAAACACACACACACACACATTAAATGTATAAGTATGCATGTATGTATGAATAATATTTAGCATTTCAAGGGAAAATATGAAAACCATTTCTATTTTGTGTGTGTGTGTGTGTGCAGTGGTGTGATCTCAGCTCACTGCAAGCTCCACCTCCTGGGTTCACGCCATTCTGCTGCCTCAGCCTCCTGAGTAGCTGGGACTACAGGCACCTGCCACCACGCCCAGCTAATTTTTTGTATTTTTAGTAGAGACGGGGTTTCACCATGTTAGCCAGGATGGTCTCGATCTCCTGACCCTTTGATCTGCTCACCTCGGCCTCCCAAAGTGCTGGAATTACAGGCATGAGCCACCACATCCGGCAGAAAACCATTTCTTTATACTTGAATTTCTACCAACTATATTCACACATTGTTGCCATAGATTGTGTTGATTATACCAGTTCTTAACAGTTAAATTGATGAGAATCCGTCCTTTGACTCTCATGATGTGTAACTGCCTAAAAATTATGATTTCTATGTGTCTGTTTAACCTGTGTGTATGATTTCTATGTGTCTGTCTAAGGAGGTATAAGAGGTATATATAAAAGTAGTTCTGAGCATAGAGAGAAAGAGGGCAACCAAAATTGCCAAAGTTCAGCAGCGCATGTCAAATATCAGTAATTAGTAAGTATTCAAAAGGTAGGACTTCCTTCAACAGATAACAAGAGTCTATAGAAAGATACTCTTCCTTGTACTTCCTTCACTTTCCTTATCATACTAACCCAAGAAATCATTTTCTCCAAAGAAACAAGAAATATTTTCCTGTTAAAATTTCCTGTGTATATAAAGGACACTCCTTTGGCCTCTAAGAACACCCTTCCAGTAAGATGCAAAGTGAGTGTTGACGTTCCAGTAACTTCTGAGGGGTTAACCCTATTTATACAGAGCTCTGTCCCTTTGAACAGACCTTCTGGAGTCATAACCAGGCTAATTGATCCTCTCCACGGAATTGCTCTGCCAGACAGAGTCTGGTGCCAATGCTATAAAAATGCAGAGATAGACAAGAAAAGTACTGGAGTTTTATCACCAAATATCCTAAACTGACAACCAGATAAAGTGATCAAAGATAATAAAGCAAAACTTCTGGAAACCTGTCATGGAGCATGAAGTATTTGTCTCAATGACCAATTTCTGCAATAGACTTGGTCAGTTGAGCTTCTTTTTAAAGCCAGTTCAAAGATAAAATACATTACTATAGCTATTGTAAGTAGTGGTAGCGGCATTTTCAGAAACTTATTAATCTTTATCTTTGCAGTAGGCTCCGAGGGTACCTTTTAGAAATGTAAAAATAAAATTGTCAATACGATGTTTGAAATTATCAAATTAAGCCTTTTAAAATGTATGATGTTAATTGATTTAATTGCTTAAAGATAGTCAAGATTATAATCCTATCTAAATACCAATTGTTAGAATTCATTATTGTGAAGAATATGGGGTGTCTTTAAAAAGGTTAGGTTGGCCGGGCACAGTGGCTCATGCCTGTAATCCTAGCACTTTGGGAAGCCAAGGCGCGTGGATCATGAGGTTAAGAGATGGAGACAATCCTAGCCAACATGGTGAAACTCTGTCTCTACTAAAAATTAAAAAATTAGCTGGGCATGGTGGCATGTGCCTATAGTGCCATCTACTCAGGAGACTAAGACAGGAGAATTGCTTGAACCCGGGAGGTGAAGGTTGCAGCGAGCCAAGATTGCGCCACTGCACTCCAGCCTGGCGACAGAGTGAAACTCCATCTTAAAAAAAAAAAAGTTAGGTTGATGTGACTGGAATTTGAGATAGACAAGTAGAAGATTTTCTGAGTTTAGGATGATGCAGTGGGATGGGGAGTAGAAAAGATGAATCTTTCAGTGGGTGCAGACACAATTTTTCTTGAATGTATTAGGACAAAAAGGGGCCCATTTTAACCATCTTCCCTATTCTAGTGATCTCCTGATCTCCAGAGTGAATTCACAAGATCTTCTGTTTACATTTATTATTTCCTCTTTTTTACTGTATATATATATTTGCACACTTTTAATTTTGTCCTGGTAATGACGAATGATCCACATATTTGGAGACCCTTGCTCAGAGTCTAGGGTATGAACTGTGAGGTTCTAAATACATGCATAAAGTAGCTTGCCCTGAAACAGTTTTCATGAGTATTGCAATCACTGTGAGGACTCTAATTCAAAACCAAACTCTTTCTGCAAACTGGAAATAAAAAAGCCCCTTCCTCTAAGTGGACCTGCTTGGGGAGTGCAGCTTTGAGAACTAAGCAGAGGCCGGGTGGCAGCTTCACTCACTGCGCAGTGAGCAAACTGCACAAACGTCTAAACGCGTGGGCCCTGCGTGTTCCACTTTCAGAGAATGTGCTCAGAACAATCACTCCCCCCTGCCTCCATCTGGCTCAACTTCTGGGCAGCCTCGCAAGATGGCAGTTCCTTTGTGGATTTGCTTGATCGCAGTTCAGAGACTCACTCTCAGCTTTACAGCCTCAAACGGGAAACAGATCCGTTTACTTTAACCCAAGTCAGGAGTTACCAAATTTAATTTTGACTCAAGAAATATGTGCCACAGAAACCAGAATTCTTTTGCAAGCAAAATGTGCACATCTCCTTATATTAAGAAAAAGGATTTGCCTTCAGAAGGAAGGCATCTACCAAGTGAATCAAAAGCAAAGAGCCAGTGAATCAAAAGCAAAGAGCATCAGGTAAAGATGCCCAGGTGTCTGCAGCTGCCAGTAAAGGCAGTTTTACCAATAGGACCCAAAGTGCTCTAGCTACAACTCTTTAAATTACTAAATTAGGGGTAATCTGACCAGGGGCTGTGCCAGTGCTGCTAGCCAGCATACTAAACACCCACTGCAACCAGCATACTAAAGTAAACACCCACTGACTGGGATGTTCTCTTCCCACATGGCACTTGGAAAGGTACAGCCAATGCGTGTCTCACTGGTACATCCCTCAGTGAAAAAACATCCTCTCTTTCTGGCGGGCAAGTCTTTTTTCTTTGCATATGTATGACACTAAACTAGTCAGTCCTGGAGGGAAAGCTGTCTCTCTCACGATTCTGCATATCACTGCTACTGTCCCTTGAGCTTAAAGTTTAACTTTCAGAGGACAGAATTTTTCCCATTTTTTGCAACTTCTTGGGGGGTACCACACTGTCCCCAAAACAATGTGTTTCTCACCAATACAATGTGTTACTCACACTGCTTCCAGAAGTGCAGTAACCTTTGACTGACAATGGTCAGATTCCCAAGAATCAAGCAGCCATTTGCATACTTGCAGATTCCCTGGTCAACTAGGGTTAGTCACATGGCAGCTTCAAGAGGCAGCCCTTGTCATGACTAAGACATTCTTACTGTGTTGCCCTTCTCATAACTAAGAATGTCTACATGGCAGGCACCTTCTTTTGATAAATTTATTATCATCAATTTGGCAACCAATAGTGATGTAACAAGGAGAAAGCAATATATTTAGACTCAACTGAAAATAAACACCACCAGATGAAAAATGTGCCCATTCATAAACATGTTTATACTAATAGGGCCAGTAGAAGAAAATTATTTAAAACCCAGAACATTTCTCCAAATGATAAGTTTGACCTCAGCTTCATGTCAGAGTTTAGTAGAAGACTGTATCTCTATGTATTTTCATTTTCCCATTAATATATGTTACATGGAGAGAAAATAAATAGTAAAAACTAAGTCAGTGAGGTAAATGAACTGATGTGAATTCATTATTCATGTTTTAAGCTTGGCAGCAAAAAATGATTGCCAAAAAGTACAGGCGTTTTTGGCATAGATCCCCAAAGTCAGCTGTTTTCTGTAAACGTAGTTTCTAGATGATTAATAACATGTTGTTGGACTACATTCTTGGGCCATTGCTCTGTTTTCTCATTAGATCTCCTGCATGTGCATAAAATATCTCTTCTCATTTTGTGAGTGGGAAGTGCTGCCCATTCCTTATAATGATCATTTTTTACCTTTGAACAAATTGTTAAATTTGTTATTGATCATGAATGAAAATAACTATCTGTTATTTTCCAGGCCTGAAACCTGGAAAAATTTATCAGACTTTTCCAGTTGATTTGCTGCTTTTGAAGGTAAAATACCATCTATTACTTAGAACTATATTAAACTGTCTACTCATACCTCTTCTAGAATTGTGATTTTCAGTTTTCTACTTATACAGAAAACAGTAGTTAGTTTCTCCTATGCCAAAAGTATTGGGCTAGACAGTGAGGAGAATGGAAAGTGAGTTAGGTGCGGTTCCTGACCTCCAGAAATTTGACATTCTACAAGGACAGATAGAAAAGCCATGCACACAATGGCCATAATGTGAGGCCACATAAAATTGGGGCCATGAGGAGAAGGATCAAGTACTCTAGAATCTCAAAGGGAGAATCATGTCCAGCAAGCATGGTCAGGGAATGCTTTCCCCACAGAGGGGAGGCATCTGAGTTGGGCACTAAGCCACGAGTCAAATTTCAGAAAGCACAGATGGGGGATGAGGCATGACCAGCAGGCGGAATGGCATGAGCAAGGGCAGAAGTAGAAAAGCACAGGGAACATACAGTGATCCAATTTGGCTGGACCATGGTGTACTGTAGAGGGTGATGGTGCTTGGGAGGTAAAGGTAAGTTGAGGTTAAATGGTGAAGAGCTTTGAAAGCATAAATAAAGAGTTTAAACTCTTTGGTGAGCAACTGAGAATAAGTGATCATCCTTATCAACACACAGCTTAGAGCAATTGGTCAGACGGTCATGTGCAATGTGAAAAAGAGGGAATGAGGAGGAAGGCAGGGAAATGATGGTTGATGTCATCCATCTAGGAGATGATGAGCGGGCTTCCCAGTAGAGTGCAATGAACAGAAGAAAGTCTGAATGGTGGGAGGAATTTTTCTGTGTCACTTCTTACTCAACCTATTCTCTGTTTCTTTTCTGGCTACAGGAGTCAGAAAAGCTAAAATCCATGATGGGATTCATGAGTCCAAAATGCTAGATGTGATTTCTAGGAAACTACAAAATCTGAAGGGGTCACAGTTGGGTGCTGAAGTCACGTTGCAGCATTAAACTTCTAAACCCAGAAAGATAAGGACAATTGAGAGCAGGAAGAGTCCTTAGAATAGAATTTTTTTAATTTTGTGATTTATTTTGATAAGCTAAAAAATGTATGAAATATACTTGGGGCCACATAGATAACCACCTTATAAGTGAGTATTTCCACTTCATGTTAGTGTCTGTGCTTTCATTTTCCTGTTGCATCATCAGCAAGTGATACTATTTAATGTACATGGGCTAATGTAGAGAAAGCTGAGGAGGAATTAGTATTAAAATGACACACATGTGCCAATTGAAGGCCAAGTGAAATGTGGTGAATGATGATTTCTTAATGGTCCAACTAAACAAACAGGAAGATTGAGTTTATGATACCAAAACTGAAGACTTAGAGTTGCACTGGAGTCAGCAGCTATGTTTTCTTAGATCAGTGTAGAATTTGGATTTCATTGGTTTAGTAATTTTCTTAACATTTAATTTGTAAATCAGTTTTGATTTTATCATTGTTTTCTATCTATAAGAATAACAAGGCCAAGCATGGTGGCTCACACCTGTGATCCCAGCACTTTGGGAGGCTGAGGCAGGCGGATCACCTGAGATCTGGAGTTCAAGACCAGCCTGACCAACATGGAGAAACCCCATCTCTACTAAAAATACAGAATTAACCGGGCGTGGTGGCGCCTGTGATCCCAGCTACTCAGGAGGCTGAGGCGGGAGAATCGCTTGAACCCAGGAGGCAGAGGTTGCGGTGAGCCAAGATCGTGCCATTGCACTCCAGCCTGGGCAACAAGAGCGAAACTCCATCTCAAAAAAAACAGAATAACAAGCTTATACATAGTTACATTTGCAGAGATATAAGTACCCTTATCTTAAAATGGTATCAACTCATTTAATAAGGGCAGAATGAGTGAAAATTTTGTCCATTAAAGTAGGCCTGTATATTACTTCTGTTTGGAAAACATAGCCCTGGAACATACATTTGGGCTTGTGGTTTGCTTTTGTAGGTGAAGGTATGTTGACTGCTTAAATGGTCAAGACAAAGAGGACACTCATACATTTCATATTCTGAGAGTTCAGCCTGCTCATCTGTCAAGCTGTAAATGTCTAAATTAATATATGCAAGAAAATATTTTATTTAGTACCTATTTGTTTGTGGCATTGAACTGTCTTATTTATTATGGGATTTAACCAGGCAACCCCTCCTTTCCAGTGTATGAAACGAAGTAATTGAACCTAGATTTTGAAAACATGTACTGTAGAAAAAATTCTTCATATATTTCAATTTTGTTTTTATTCCATTCTAATTTCAATAACAGGTAAAGTCAGAAAACATAATATACTCTTGTGGTAGCTCAGCAGGCAAATAAAATCAGCATATCAGTCACCACTGGGATGATATTATTTTTAGCATGGCTGATGTGGTTTAGTGGGACTCTCTTATTACATTAATTGGCTACCAGTTCTGCAAAGCGTAATTAGCACCACTATTCATATCTCAGCCCATGTGTGAATTTGGCAGCACTGTCAGCAAAACACACCTGTTTTCCAAGCCTAGGATAACAACTGAGCAACAACTGACTGATATCCTGAATTATATTAAATATATTTAGAAGTATGTCTGACATGTGTTCAAAGGAGACAGTATTGAAATTTTTTTCTTGTGCTCATAACCATAATAAAGAAATATGTAATTTCCTGTGAGCTTCACAAATTATTAACTGAGTCATCTTTAAACTATCCTGAAATATTCATCCTATGATCTCCACTGTATAGATTTGGAGATGGAGACACAATGGGAACAAGGGTCAGGATGTGGTGTCTTAAGCTTTAAGGCACTGCAGCTTATCACATTCTTAAAGTTTCCTCCTTGTAAATAAAGCCTCATAATAAATGCTTCCAGCAAGTGGTGGAGCGTGCGTGACAATTTAAGAATAACCAGTTTTAGAATAGGAAGTCAACAGAAAATGTTAGATTAGTGTTTATATAAAGGTAAATGTTTACAATAAGACAAGTTATTGAAAGTAGGTATCTAGCACAAATGAAGAATCCAAGTAATGCCAAATAAACAAAACTCTAAATTTAAAAATTACAGGATTCTATCTCATCTTTTGACTCCTAATGACACCCTCTCAGTTTCTCAGCCAATTCCCACACTTACATATCATCTCAATTGGTCAACAAGTGAAAGAGCCATAACATAGTGAAGTCTTGAATACACATTTTTTTTCTGGTTTCTCAAAGCAGCCTATTTCCACTTAGCTGTATTCTCTCTTCTGTAAGCACACTCGGGTAATTAATTCTAGATCCCTAATCTGTTTCATACTAAACAAATTGCAACAGTTTCCCATCTACCCACTCTATTCCTTTATACCAACTCTGCATGATTCAGGAGTGTGTTTTTCCAAAGGGGGCAGCTTATTTTCAACCGTAACCAGCAAAATGCTCATAAAATCATAATGAATCAGTCCTATAATCCACCAGATCCTTATTCAGTGTGAAGTAAGTAATGTCAAGGCCCACTCCTACTCTAAAATGTCAAACTTTCTTTTCTATCTACTGCCTTAGTGCCAGAAATATTATCAGTAGTCCTAACTTTTAGAATGTAGCATTATACCCTGAACACTCCTATTAACATGGTAAATTATGTAGGCAACATATTAATCCACTGATTATTAAATTTTTATGATTTATTTATTTATTTATTTTGATATAAGATCTCACTCTGTTACTCAGGCT
The DNA here is from genome assembly GCF_000951035.1 of Colobus angolensis palliatus. Lineage (NCBI taxonomy): Eukaryota > Metazoa > Chordata > Mammalia > Primates > Cercopithecidae > Colobus > Colobus angolensis. The sequence goes on along the minus strand of NW_012117877.1, from coordinate 1,505,720 downwards.
GGAGTGCAGTGGCACAATCACAGCTCACTGCAGCCTTGACCTCCTGGGCTCAAGCAATCCCCCAACCTCAGCCTCCTTAGTAGGTAGGACCACAGGCACACATCTGGCTAATTTTTTTATTTTTTATAGAGACAGGATCTCACCATGTTGCCCAGACTGGTCTCAAACTTCTGGGCTCAAGCCATCTTCCCACCTTGGCCTCCCAAAGTGCTGGGATTACAGGCAAACTGGACTGATTATTAAATAGAAGTGTGGAAAAGAATCAATGAAAATATACACACAGAGCCTCCCCTTCCAGAACATGTGATTCAGTAAGGAATCCAGAAATAAGTGTTGCTTTGGAAAACCATCTTAGGCCTAATGTTCATCCTAGCTTCAGAGCCACTGCAGTAATCCCTCATTAAGTATCCAAACACAACAGAATGAATTTGTTCTTTTTAAGTGCCGTGAAATAATAGGACAAGGTAAGTTTGATGGTGAGATAGCAGTCAGCAAAGAAAAAAGTAGGCCAGAACCATTTGCTTCGGGAAAAACTCTGGAGTTCAGGGGACATAATGAAGAAAATGAATACTGGGAAGCATGAAGGGAACTAGAGTAGGAAGAAGAAAAGCTTTGAAACTACTTTCTATTAGGTTTCTATTAATAACTTATGCTGAGGTGGGCATCAGTGTTGAACATTTCCAGCCTTAAGAGTTCTTTAAAACTGTGAAAAATAGTTAGCAGTTCCTCAAAAAGTTTAACACAGAATTACCAAATTACCCATCAATCCCATTCCCAGATATACACACAAAAGAACTGAAAACTGGTGTTCAACTACTTGCACATGAATGTTCACAATAGTGCCATCTACAGTAGCCAAAGGGTGGAAATGACCGAAATGCCCATCACGGATGAATGGATAAACAAAATGTGGTATATCCATACAATGGGATATTAGCCATAAAAAAGGCACGAAATACTGATATATGCTACAATAGGCATGAACCCTAAAAACATGTTAAGTGAAAGAAGCCAGATACAGAAGGCCACATATTGATTGTATGGTTCCATTTCTATGAAATATCCTTTATAATCAAATCCATAGACACAGAAACCAGGTTGGTGGTTTCCAGAGGCTGGGAAGGATGATGGCTTACATGGGAACGGAAAGTGGTATTAACGGGTATAGCGTTTTTAGGATGATGAAAAACTTTCAGAATTTTTCTGAAATTCTGAAATTTTTAGGATGAAAAAATTTCAGAATTTTTCAAGATGATGGTTGCACATCATCTTGAATACACTTAATGCCACTGGATTAAACACTTAAAATAGCTAAAAGGGTAAATTTCATGATTCCTATATTTTGTCAGAGTTTTTTGAAGTGCTTTACAGGTATGCATTTTTTATTCCAACTCAGTCCCCTTGCCTAGGGACCTTGAAGAAGTATCCTCACAAGCGAGCTTCCCACGGGCTTGCTGGTGCTTCTGCAGACATCCCTCCCTTCAAACTTGAGGGCCCAGACAGGGCTGAGCAGGTGTGAACAGGAAAGACTGCTCAAGTGCAGATCTCAAGTTACCTTGTGCCCTGGATGAGGAGATGCGTGGAGGAAAGCGATAAGAATGTCTGAACAGTGTGGCTCCCTAAATGTCACTGGGCTTTATGTGATTAAGCTTCCCCCACACTCTGGAAACTTCAGGGATTGGTAGGCAACGACTGCGGCATGCACCCTACAATTTAAACACAACACAACAGAAAGGAAGATTCCAAAGCAGACAAAATGCCAAAGAAAATTGCCCTGTGAGCAGGCACTGTCTATATCCTTACCGAGTCGGCACGCAAACAAAAGTGCCCATTTCTTTTTCATGCCACCCAGTTCTGCCTTACTTGTCATCTACAATGCAGAAATGTGGGGGGGAAAAAATGAAGCTATTTTCTGGGAATTCAGAGAATTCCCTACCTACCTGATGACTGCCCTCCAAAACATTCAATTATAAGACTTGAACAGTGGAGAAAAATGTTTTTCTAAGGGGAATCTGTCTTCTGATTACAGATAGAGACAGTCCCTCATTCCATTTCTCTGTGTCTGCTCTCTATGGTTTTACAGTAGCCAGGTCTTTGATTCATAGTTCATCACAGCTGATTGTCCCTGTTCTGTTTAGATAACTTAGATAAACAGAATGCACTGCTTAAGTGCACATGTGATTGGACATAAACAAAAGGAAACTTTTAAAAATCTGTAAGTCAAATTCAAGTTTTGTAAATGTATTTTAAGAGAGTGTTGAATGAAAGGTCATTCGACAAAAAGTTTATGAAGATTATTTTAGGGTGACAAGATTACTGGTTACATGTGGTTATTTTTCCTTTTCTTATATGTTCCTGTATTTTCTACAGTAAGTACATCTTTGTCACTTTTAATGTAATAAATTATTTAAAAACAATGTTATTTTTGGCCTGATGTTAAATACATGTGTATGAGAACTCAACTGAATTACTGTTACTGTTCTGTTTCCTTATAATCTTCGTCTATCCCCAATTGGCTCACATTTTTCTGGCTATTGGGGTCTCTATTGTGGATTCTTAACTTTCTACATCTTTCTCCACTTGATATCTTTGATAAATACAGGTGATTTTTTTAGAAGATGTTGGGGTCAATAGCGTAATCTGTAGATTTAAAACAGTGATCAGGAAATGGAATGAAGTCCAATGAGAGATATCTTCATTTAGAATTTTCCTTTACATGAACTTTTTGTTGCAGCATAATATACTTACTTACAGAAGAGTGCAAATAAGTGTACAGCTAAATCACAAAGTGAACACACCTATGTAATTGACACTCGAGTTGTGAAATAGACCATGTCCAATACCCAAGGCCTTCAACATGCCTGCTTCAATTCCCAGCTCTTGCCTCCTCCCCAAAATTAGTCACTGTCCTAATCTCTAACACCACAGGCCAGAATTGTGTATTTCTAAACTTTATATAAATCAGTATGTAGTTTTGTGTGTCTAGCTTATTTCATGCAACATGTTTGTCAAGTTCATCTGTGTTGTAACAGTAGTTCCTTTTTCATTGTTTTGCAATGTCTCTTTGTACACATACAGCACAGTTTATTCTACTGTTGGTGGATATCTGGATTGTCTCTACTTTGGAGCTATTATAAATCGTGCCACTATGAGCATTTTATGTGATTTTTAGAGGACCATATGTATGCTTCCGTTGCCAACTTCTGTCGCCCAATTTATACCTGGGTGTGAATTATTGGGTCATAGGGGTGTGTGAATGTGCAGCCCGCATAGATATTGCCAAACAGTATTTTAAAGCATTGTACCAATTCATACTCTCACCAGTTCTGTAAGGAAGTTCCAGTTGCTCTACACTCTTACCAACTGTTGATATTTCAAACTTTTTAGTGTTAGCCATTTTATCAGGTATATAGTATATGCTTGTGATTTAAATTTGCATTTCTATGATGCATTATAGTGAGATTGTTAACCTTTTCATCTGTTTCTTGGCTATTTTGGTGATCCTCTTTCATGAACAGTGCCTGTTCAAGTATTTTGCCCACTTTTCTATTGGATTGTCTGTATTTTTTGTGTTTTACAATACATTCTGGGTACAACTCTCTTAACAGTGATGTGTATTACAAATGTATTCTCTTCTAGACATGTGCTTCTGCCAGGGTACAAGAAAGATCTTCTTAATGCATCAAGGATGGAGATAATCAGAGCTGAAATGCAGTCCCTGTGGTGGATGATCTATTTTCAGGTTATTTATTTATTTTTTTTTTATTTTTTATTTTTATTTTTATTTTTTGAGATGGAGTCTCGCTCTGTTGCCCAGGCTGGAGTGCAGTGGTGGGATCTCAGCTCACTGCAAGCTCTGCTTCCCAGGTTCATGCCATTCTCCTGCCTCAGCCTCCCGAGTACACCCGGCTAATTTTTTTGTATTTTTAGTAGAGACGGGGTTTCACCGTGTTGGCCAGGATGGTCTCCATCTCCTGACCTCGTGATCTGCCTGCCTCGGCCTCCCCAAGTGCTGGGATTACAGACGTGAGCCACCACGCCTGGCCCGGGTTATTTATTTTTAAGATTTGGTTCTGCAGAATCCCAAATGAAAACTGGTATGACTGCTAAGACCCTTTCTCCTTGGCAGGTCTTTAGTTCCAATTATTTCATCCTAGTCTCATAAGAATATTTAAATTTCCACTCAGCTTCTTGGCTTCTCCATTACTAATTGCAAATCAGCAAATTTCTCTACTGGAAAAGTCACATGGGGCCAAATGTCCTCTCTGTCCTTCCTTACTTTCTGGGAATGTTGGCCTGCAAATTCTCACTGCTGGTTTTTCTGTTTTGTGGATTTTTTTTTTTTTTGTAGCCTTACAATATTTTAAAACTTCAAACAGATGAATACACACACAAATATATATATGCATATGTATGTAACATGTATGTATGTATGTATATGAAGATTGACTGTAACAAGTTTGTTAGCCATGGTTTAGAAACACAACTTCCAACCAAACTTTTTGTGGTTTTTTGGTTTTCGTTTTTTGTTTTTTTTGAAACAGGTTTTCACTCTGTCACCAGGCTGGAATGCAGTGGCATGATCATAGCTCACTGCAGCCTTGACTTCCTGGACTCAAGTGATTCTTCCACTTCAGCCTCTTGATTAGCTAGGACTACAGGCACATGCCACCACACTTGGCTAATTTTTTTTATTTTTAATAGAGACAAAATCTCAGTATGTTGCCCAGGCTGTTCTTGAACTCCTGGGCTCAAGCAATCCTCCTGCATTGGTCTCCCAAAGTGCTAGGAGTATAGGCATGAGCCACTGCACCCAGCCTTAACTTTTCTTCAATACTATACCTCTTTGGGAGGCTGAGGCGGGCGGATCACAAGGTCAGGAGATTGAGACCATCTTGGCTAACACGGTGAAACTCCATCTCTACTAAAACTACAAAAAATTAGCCGGGCGTGGTGGCAGGCACCTGTAGTCCCAGCTACATGGGAGGCTGAGGCAGGAGAATGGTGT
>NW_012117877.1:1474389-1500662 GCF_000951035.1 Colobus angolensis palliatus | reverse complement strand
AAAAAAAAAAAAAAAATTCACCTTTTTTATTCCTATTAGGGATAAGCAGATTGGGTTAAATGCTAGCACATTAGAGCCCTGGGGTTTTCAGATGTGGCCACTGCACTCCAGTCCGGGCGACAGAGCGAGACTCCGTCTCAAAAAAAAAAAAAAAAATAAAAAAAAAAAAAAAAAAAAATACTGTACCTCTTTTCTAATGAGCTGGTACAATTGTTACCATTATACAATGAGAGTTACATAATGTACTGTGTTTTACTCTGAGCCTACATGTTGAAAATCACAGCTTATATTCGTGGCTTTTTCAGCTTAGAATTTCATGATTTATTTTTCTCCCTATTTTTCTACCCCTTTACCACATTTTTAACCTTTTACCCTGATTATTTCCTTTTAAAAATCTTGTTTCACTCATAGTATATAGGCCACCTCAATTCATTTTGGCTATAGCTAGGGTGGATAAATGGATAGACAGATGGATAGGTAAACACATAGATAGGTCAGGTTTTCAAATCCCAAATCAATCAAAATTTTATCATTGAAAACATCTAACAAAATCAAGTCCACAGGCAAAAGCATTTAACAGAATGGTCTATCCATAGAAAAATCTCAATTTACAATAAAATTAAGAAAAAAATATTTGTAAACCACCAGTCCTGGCTCAGAGGTGATACAGAAAGACCTCTGTGGCATGCCTGTACTGTTCACCTGTACCTGTGGTGAGCAGGTGAAAGACAGCCAGGATAGGAAACCTGGATGTCCACTCCTCATAAATAAGAAATGGCTCAACTCTAGACAGTGAACTTTTGAAGACTTTCTAGATAGACGGTCCTTAATTCTCACAACTGTAAAAGCTTCTGGATTTCTTCAAACTTCTTTTACATTCAAATTAAAATTACACTGAGATACTATTTTTTACCCACACTGGTAGAAATGCAAAATGACACAACTCCATTGGAGAACCATTAGAAATGTCCATCAGGATTTCATATATATTTACCCTTTAACCAAGCAAACCTACTTCCAGAAATACATTCAAACAATATACTAGCTTCATTATTGTTAATCAGAAAATATTAAAAGTCATATTTATATAGCTATTGCAGTACAATTGGTAATAGCAAAAAAAAGAAAACAACCCAAATATTCATAAATAGGAAACTAGCTAAATTTAAGTACATTCATACAATGTAATATGATGTAATACTGTGCAGCTGTAAAAAAGAATAAAGAATATCTTTCTATATCACTATGCAGATGTCTCCGAAAACACTGTTAAATGAGAAAAGCAAAATGGAGAAAACTATGCATGCAATGATGTCATTTATCCAAGGAAGAAAGAGAATATAAATACACACACGTGCATGCACACACACCTCTAAAAACAAAGCAATGTGGAGAGGTAGGGTACAGACAGGGTAAAGGGGATGAAGTAGATGCTGGACTTATTTGATTTTGGAATGCTGTATGTATTTTATAAGATTACAAAATAAATTTTAAGCAAAAAATTTCTAAAAACTTAAAGGAAGATAAAATAAATTAACCTAGATTTTGTACTAAAGTGGTAACATTAACATGGAGAGAAAAATTATTTCAAGTGATTTTAAAGCATAAAAATCAGACTGCACGTTCTTAGACGAATATACCTGAAGGACAAAAAGAACTTCTTGGAAACTATTTTCAGTAATTCTAGAGTCTGAATGTTTGTATCTCCCAAAACTCATGTGTTGAAATCTGAACTTCAACGTGATGGTATTAAAAGGATGGACCTTAGGAAATGATCAGGGCTCCACCCTAGTGAATGGGATTAGTGTCCTTAAAAAAGAGGCCCAAGGGAGTTTCTTTACCCCTTCCACCATACAGGGACACAATGAGAGGCACAGTCTATGAACCAGGAAGTGGGCCCTCACCAGACATCAAGTCTGCCAGTGTGTGCCTTGACTTTCCAGCTTCCAAAACTGTGACCAATAAATTTCTGTTGCTTATAAGCTACCCAGTTTATGGTATTTTAGTGTAACAGCCCAAATGAACACACATCATTATATTGTTTGTAATCATATTAAATTTAATATTCTGAAAATATTATTTATAAGATCAAACTAAGAAATAATCATGTTAATAGCATTAGAGGATAAATGCTTGAGGGGATGGATACCCATTCTCCATGATGTGCATATTCCACATTGCATGCCTGTATCAAAACATCTCATATATCCCATAAATATATACACTTACAGCTAGGCATGGTGGCTCATGCCTATAACTCCAGCACTTTGGGAGTCCAAGGCGGGTGGATCACTTGAGGCCAGGAGTTCAAGACCAGCCTGGCCAACATGATGAAACCCTGTCTCTACAAAAATTAGCCAGGAGTGATGGCATGCACCTGTAGTCCCAGCTACTCAGGAGGCTGAGGCAGAAGAATCACTTGGACCCAAGAGATGGAGGTTGCAGTGAGCTGAGACTGCACCACTGTACTCCACCTTGGGTGACACAGCAAGGTCTGTCTCAAAAAACTGTATATATACACCTACTATGTACTCACAAAAATTTAAATACATAGGCTAAAAATTTAAAATATATATATCCCAATGATACATACATCATTAGGATACGAGATTTTCAGCAAAGAGAAACAAGAAATTTTCAAGTTAAATAAAAACTTGTAATTCTAAATATCGATTTGAAATACCAGTATAAACTTAAGATGTATTTTCTCATTAAAAAATACACAAATACATTTCCTAGCTGTGTCCATTGAAAAGGCTTAGAAATAATCAGCATTCTAGTAGCAATAAGCACTCTAACACTCAGATTGTGGTTTCTAAATACCTTTTCCCACCAAAAGGAACCAGCTATATTTGAAGAAATGGCCCATTCTAGATGAACCTGAAACATTTTGCCAAACTAGAAAGCAAGAAAACTATGACATGCTATTGTAATTGTTAAAATGGTCCAGGAGCCAATTTGGAAAGCATTACAGTGGCAAAGGTGGAACAATGTGAATATTTAATATTAATCATCACTACAATGGGCCGAACATGGTGACTCACACCTGTAATTCCAGCCCTTTGGGAGGCCAAGGTGGGAGGATCACTTGAGGCCAAGAGTTTGAGACCAGCCTGAATGACACAGTAAGATCCCATCTCTAAAAAAGCTTTTAGCCAGGCGTGGTGGCTCAAGCCTGTAATCCCAGCACTTTGGGAGGCTGAGGCAGGTGGATCACAAGGGTCAGGAGATCGAGACCATCCTGGCTAACACAGTAAAACGCCATCTCTACTAAAAATACAAAAAAGTTAGCCTGGCATGGTGGCGGGTGCCTGTAGTCCCAGGTACTTGGGAGGCTGAGGCAGGAAAATGGCGTGAACCCAGGAGGCGGAGCTTGCAGTGAGCCGAGATCGCCATTGCACTCCAGCCTGGGCAGCAGAGCAAGACTCCATCTCAAAAAAAAAAAAAAAAGTTTTTAAGTAACCAAGCATGGTAGTGCCTGCCTGTAGTCCTAGCTCCTCGGGAAGCTGAAGCAAGGGGATCACTTGACTCCAGTCTGGGCAACACAGTGAGATCCTGTGTCAAAAAGTAATAATAATAACTGCAATGAATTAAAACACATTGTATATGTTTAAATGCATTAGACCATTATGATTCTAAAATAAATTCTCACTGGCTACCTTTGGAAAGTGTTAGGGAATTAAGTTAATATTCCAAAAACTGATGAATCAAAAGAAAGCATCAAGCAATACTTTGCCTCTCCTATACCAACTATACTTGAGGATAAGCAAATAGTTAGTGAGGAATAGTATATTTCTTTACAGAAGTATTCCAGTTTATAAATCAGGAAGGAATTACTGAATTATATTATCATCAGTTTTGCAAACTCTGGTAAAATAATGAACGCAGCAAATGATCATTAATGGCTCCTAACATCACCAAAAGAGAGATAACCAGATATATGTCTCCTTCTGAAAGTAGATACCACCACTTATAGAGAGAAGCTTGTGAATCACTCAGTTTCTAATAGATATGTAGGGGAACAAGAATCTCACTAAATGACAGTTTGAGGATGCAAAATCAAGAATGTGAAAAGTTCTACAGGACCAATGACCCAAGTTTTTCAACTAACAAATTGCAAAAAAAATAAAAAGTGAGCGAGGAAGAAAGAACCTATAAATTAAAAGAGAATTGAGAGACATATCAACCAACTGCAATAGACAAACTTTATTCTAATCTTGATTTGAACAATTGTTTTAAAAAAAGATTTCTAGCCTATCTGGGGAATTTGACCACCAATTAGCTGTTTGATGATATTAAGGAATTATTATTAATCTTACGACAATGCTAACACGATTACGTTGTCTTAAGAGAGTCATTACCTTTTAGATACATACTAAAATTATGAATAAAATGATTCAATCTCCTGGATTTGCTTCAAAATGATCCATCTGCAAGTAGTAGCAGGGAGTTAAATAAAACAGGATTTGCCATGAGATGAAAGTTGTTCAACAGGTGATGAGAATATGGGTGTTCTTTACTATTCTTTTTTCTCCTTTTTGTGTAAAGATAATAAAAGTTTAAAATTCCAGAATAATCACAAATATCCAAATTATCCATCTTTGATTTAAAGGTATCTTATTTCTCTGAATTAAGGCTTGGAAGAAAACACCTGCTTTATAGCTAAATCAAGAAACACCTCATGTATTAATAGTTCCATGACCAACCATTAGAAAGCAGGGACAATATTATTTTAAAGGATCTTGGCAGAATTTCTTGTAAGAACAGAACTGTCTTTTGTCGAGCAAAAAACCTTGATGAGCCATTTAGGTAGAACAATGGTGGTAGTCTAGAAGAAAACAGTAGAAGAATGAGAAGAATAAATGCCTTTTTATTACTTTAAAAAATGAGAATTGGGACATGCACAGAAAGCTGAGAAGTGAATGGCCTCAGAAGGAAGGAGAGATCTAAGAAAGTACAGACAGTGAGGGAACCCAGCACCCTGGAAGGAAGTCTTTTCCATAAAGAAAGTTTCCCCTTGGCACGTGACCAACAGCAACCCAGATGGAGGGGGCAGAGAAGGAGCAAGTGATGCTGCCCAAACCCCGGATCTATTCTCTCCACTGGGAGGTCAGTGCAAGCCAAGTTCCTGGTAGGGTCACACTGAGAACATTTGACAGGTTGTACCTCTACGACATGATCAGTCCGGAGTGACGCTGATGGCTCAGCATGGATCTGATCGGCACTAGGTTCTTGCCTGTACCAAGTTGGTGAAGCCCTTCCAAGCCCAGGTGGGCTCCCTGTACATCGTCCTCGGGGGGCTGCAGGACCAGCAGCACGGAGGCTCCGTGGTAAAGGCACTGGTGCTGAACTGTGTGGAGGGAATGGACCTGCCCTTGTGAGAACAAGCCAAGCGGGAGCAGAGGCAAGACCAGCGGAACAGGGACAGCGGCCAGTAGGAAATGCAGCCCAGTAACACCCCCTACCTGCTTTTGAGGCCAAACCCTCCGAAGCCACGGGAGCGCCCCAGAGCAAAAGCGCTTCCCCAGTGACTGCCTTGTCTGGACCCTGAAAGCAGAGGGGCGGCTGGTTAATCCAGCCCCTTCCCCTAATATGGGTTTGCTCAGAAATGAAAACCCAGAAAACAGGCCCCAAATCCGACACTCCCTGCACCCACCCACCCCACCCCACCCTCCACCCTCCACCCACCAGAGACTGCAGGTGGCCAAGCTCCAGGCTGCTGGGGCTGTGCCTTGTGTGGGGTCATGGAGGGTTTCAGAAGGCCCTGGTGAATAAAGCCCCAGAGGGCATGACCTTGAAAGAAATTTTCAGGACTAGCTATGGCTGTGAGACTATGTAAAACAGGGATGGCTAAAATCCAATTTTGAATTATTTGCTGTGCATAAGGTGCCATGACCCCCCCAACCCTCCATTATTGCCAACCTTCAGCAAAAGCAAGGCTCATGCAGCCATATGTGAGTGGTTCTTGGAAAAGAACCAAAGGCAGCTGCTGTTTATGTTGAGCTGATATGGGCAGAAGAGAGAGACAACTGCAAAAGAGGAAATGTGTGGTTAGCAGAAGCAGAAAACTGGAGCAACATATGACTGAGAGAAATGGACACCCCTTAGGAATCCTCAGATATGGATGGAAAGCGTGGTGAGAAGCTTCTAGGTAGACGCTCGAGCCAGTTCATTTGACAATTAAAAAAATATATCAACACATAATGAAGGATGCTTCCCCAAGGCTGGAAGTTTTGGAAATAACCAAGAAACGAACACCTGGAGGGCAGTTAGAGGACAATGTAGACCACCATGTTCTGTAATCCCATGCTATTAATTTTGAAAAAGACCCAAGAGATCACCCAGAACAGCAGTTTTAAATCTCATCCACAAAGCCCTGCGTTTCTCATACGTGACTCAAGGGCTTCCAAACAGCCCCTCAGTTTGGGTCTGTCTTATTCCCTTCACACTGTCGTAACAAAACCCCATAGACTGGGTGACTTAGAAACAACAGACACTTATTTCTCATGCTTCTGGAGGTTGGGAAGTCAAAGATCAAGGCACCAATAGATTTGCTGTTGGGCGAGGGCCCACTTTCTGGTTCATAGATGGCACCTTCTTGCTGTGTCTTGACATGGTAGAAGGGGATCTCTCCGAGGCCTCTTTTATAATAAGGCTCCAATCCCTTGCATGAGATGCTCTCACGACCTGATCACCTCCCAAAGGCCCCACCTCCTGCTACCACACTGGTAATTAGGTTTTAACACAGGAATTTTGGGCGGACACAAACATTCAGACCACATCAGGCACCTTATCCAATCCTTGCTTCATCCAGAAGAGTCGAATCTATATTACATCTTAAGATTCCACGTCAGATGTTATCTTAAAAAAATACTTTTGCTGCTACAAAGAAGAAAGAAGCAATGATATCATCTAATCTCCTCGCAATACAGAAAGGCAAAGTTGAAGAATGCTAAGTAAGTTGCAACAATCACAGCAGAGTTGATAATAAAAGCCTGTTCTGATTTTTCAGTCTGCTCATTCCTCCTTCTCTGCTTTGAGACTGCCAAAGGTACCAACAGAAAACAGATATACACTAACAGTTAGAATGGCTTCTGCAGTATGATGGGTTCTCATCAAACAGAAGTCACTATTGTCCAGATATCAGGAGTCTTCTCACTGCTATAACCAGGTAGTAGAAAAAGGCTTGTAGGCCAGAGGAAACTCCTGCCCTCTTTCTGCCTGCTGCAAATATCTATTCTAATGCAGGTTCAAGGCTCTGAAGAAAGCTCGAGTTTGACAGAAAAGTCCCCAACATTTTCTTAATCTATCCTCCTGACAAGGGCTCCAAGGATGTTTTGTTTCCACTCCATGAGACAGTCTGAACTGCCTTCCCTTACATTCCCGCAATTTGTATCCAACAGAGTCAACCGCCATCTCTCTACCAAATTGTATCTTCTAAGCCAAAAATTAAATTTTAGGAGAGTTCCAGGCATTATGGAAAGAAAACTGGATTGAGAACCAAAAGACCTGGGTCAACAAGACAGTTCTGCCAAATCACTGTGTGACCGGAAGTAAGTTGATTAACTGTGGGTTTCAGTTTCTTCATCTGTAAAATGGTTACAATAATACCTACCTCATAGTGTTATTGTATGAGGAGCAAATGAAGTAAATCACTGAAAACAACTACCCCAGGACATGGGAGTCATTCTGTAAACATTGGTTGATTTTTTTCACATTTTAGTTCAACCTCACAAAGAAGTACTACAGTACTTGCTTGGCAGTCTATCTTTGGTACTCAGCTAAAGCGAGGAGACTGGCAGCAGCCAAAAGGGCTGTGAAGAGGGATTTCTTGTCTGTGACTGAATTCTGGATATGTTTCCTAAGATGCTGATGTGTCCACACTAAAAGGCAAATATGTTTGCCAGTTTCCCTCCAGAACATACAATCTGAAGAGAAAAGCAGAGTTGTTATGTGGTCACAGTTGACTGTCCGCCCAGACCACTCTTCCTCTGCTGGTCTCTTGTGGTCCAGGGAAAATGTTGGCATCACAGAAAATATGTCATTCTGTTAGTTTAAGCCTGGAGAGTGAGTCAGCCATACCGTGCCTCATGAAGCAGGTGAATCCAACTACCTTTAAAGGAAATTAAGCTCTCGTCCTTCCCACAAGACATTTTAGAACAGTAGACCATCAATTTCACATGGCAGCAGCAATCTTATCTTCCCCTTTCACCAGGAACCATTATAGGGCTCTTCCTCAATTGCATATTCCCAATCAGGCCACTTACCTAATTCAAATAACAGATGCAATCCCTAGCAATGAAAAAACTGCCCCATCTTCCTTGTGATCCATGCCCAGTTGTCCAGTTGCCTAGTTTGTATCTATTCTGTAACCTTACACACAGTCCTCTATCCTGTTGTCAGATGACAGCCACCCTTTCTCATCACAAACTCTACTCTGAATAAACCAAAGGTTTGATTTTCATATATTGGGTTTTTTTTTAACTGTTTCATCCAATTCGCAACCATAAAAGCAAACTTAATGTACAAGCACAAGCTCAGGGAAAAAGAAATTTGCATGTAAGTTAAAATACACTTATTATATCAATCAGCAACTGTCACAATAATGCTGAGTAACAAGCCAGCCTAGAACTCAGTGACTACAGCATAAGGCTCTGTGATATGCTTTGGATCTGTGTCCCCATCCAGATCTCATGTTCAATTGTAATCCCCAATGTTAGAGATGGGGCCTGGTGTTAGGCAATTAGATTAGTTTCTAATAGTTTAGCATCATCCCCCTAGTGCTGTTCTCATGACAGAGTTGTCATAAAATCTGGTTGTTTAAAAGTGTATAGGCCGGGCGCAGTGGCTCACGCCTGTAATCCCAGCACTTTGGGAGGCCGAGGCAGGTGAATCACAAGGTCAGGTGATCAAGACCATCCTGGCGAACACAGTGAAACCCCGTCTCTACTAAAAATACAAAATTAGCTGGGTATAGTGGCACACGCCTGTAGTCCCAGCTACTTGGGAGGCTGAGGCAGGAGAATCACTTGAACCCAGGAGACGGAGGTTGCAGTGAGCTGAGATTGCAACACTGCACTCCAGTCTGGACAACAGAGCAACACTGAGTCTCAAAATAATTAAATAAATAAATAAATAAATAAATAAAAATAAAATAAAAAATTTTTAAAAGTATATAGCATCTCCTCCCTCTCTTTCTCCTGCCCTGGCCATGTGAAGATGTGCCTGCTTCCCTTTCACCTTCTGCCATGATTGTAAGTTTCCTGAGGACTCCCCAGCCATGCCTACTGTATAGCCTATGGAACCATGACGCAGTAAAATCTCTTTATAATTTACCCAGTCTCGGGTATTTCTTTATAGTAGTATGAGAAAAGACTAATACGCTTTTCCTTAGGCTGCAAGTCAGCTGGAATAACTCTATTCCACAAGTGGTCATTCTGGACCCTTTACTAGAGAGACGGTTGCTCGTATCAAGGGAAGAAGTTGAAGGCTTCCAGAGGTTCCTGTGGAGACATGCAAAGCATCTTAAGGCCTGGAATCAGAACTCACATACTGTCACTTCCTATATATTCCATTAGCCATAGCAAATCACAATGCCAACTCCACATTAGTAGAGTGGGGAAATATAATCCTCCCATGGAGGTAGTGGGGATAAAGAAATTAAGTATTTGCCAAACAATGATCTAACCTACAACACCTATGTACACATCTAGTTACTCCTTTCACACTAAACATTTCCCTGCAACTCAATATTTATGTCTTTCTTGCCAGATATTGCCAGAGTTAGACGTTACATAACACAATACATCTATGGATAGGGAAGCTGGATCTACAACGAAACCTTCATGAGGTCTACCTATCATTGCCTACTCAGCATCAGGTAAGAGAAATGAGATAATAAACAGATATTAGAGCATTAGCTAAGAGATAAGCCTTTCTTCTGGTTCTATGTAGCAGTCACTAGAAATAGATGCATTTATAATAGATGTGTAATTCAAACACACACACATACACAAACCACAGACATTTTTGCAAATTTGGCAGTGCCATGGGGAACCTCCAGCTTGTGGTTTGGCCTTTCATGTGGAGTTTCACTTGAGTATTTGCTTTGGAATTTGATAAACACAGCTATTCACAGGGCTATCATCACATGGTATATTTGCTACCACAGAAACACAGAGCGTCTTCTAAAGAAACAGCCCCTATTCATCCTGTAAGCTGAATCTCTGCCATTTCCCAAAGATCCCACAAAATGACTCCACGGGTTCCTACTTCATGGTAATTTAGAATAGGCGGTAATGCATTTGTTTTCCACAAATCCTCTTTTGCCTCTTTCCTCTGGCAGAATTACCTTCATCATGCTTTATTTTAAAACATTAAATTAAAAAAAAATCAAGAAGTAGGGAAAATAGTCTCATTTTAACAATTGAAAAGTGGGAGTGGGCCGGGATGAAGTTCTGGCTAGGGTGGTTTTCTGGACCCTCCTATTTTCCTAACAAGGTCTAGGAAAAAGAATTAACAAGCTGACACAACATTATCTTCAGAACTTCTTCACCTATAATTTAACTTTTTATTGTTATGATGAAAGACAAATCTTTTTATCCCTTCTATGTGTCCAGGATTTAAACTAAGAGAAATTTAGTGGGAGACCTAGTAGAAAATTAAACACCAATCTAAAAGTCCCAGAAGAAGGGACCACACAAAGTAGCAGAGAGTGGCCACCTCTGTAATCAGGCAAATGTGGGTTTGAATCCAGACTCGGCTCCTTCCTCTGTCATCAGGCAAAATTGCTTAATGAAACACTGCTTAAGTTACTTATTGCTGCATAACAAACCACCTCAAAACTCAGTAATTTGAAACAACCATCTTACCATAGTCATGGTTTTGCAGAGTCTAGAATTAGGGCAGTGCACAGCAGGGACAGATTATCTCTGCTCTACAATGTCTGTGGCCTCAAATAGAGTAGTACTGAGAACTGAAAACGACTAGGATGGCTCAACTCTGTTCATATGCTTGGGACCCACATTTTAACTGACAGTCACAGTTTTTTGAGGGGATTGGGGGCAGGTTTTCTCCCCAGTTTCTAATGAAGCTAGAATGTGTCCAGGATGACTTCTAGGCTAAGATGACTGATGAGCTAGTGCTGGCTGGGTATAGATCTCTGTCTGTCTCTCTGTCTTCCTCTGCCCCCTCCCCAGGTAGCCTCTCCACATGGCTAGCCTGGGCTTCCTCAAAGCATAACAGTCTCAGGGTACTTGAAATTCTCACATAGCAGCTAGAACTAAAGCAAAAGCTTCCAGGCCTCTTAAAAACTAGATCTAGAACATGCGATGACCTTTCCGCCACATGCTGTTGGTCAAGTCAGCCACAAGGGCCAACTCAGAGTCAAAGGAGAGGAGAAAACACCCACTTCTTAATGGAAAAGTGGCAAAGAATTTGCAGCCATTTTAATGCACCCCAGACTCAGTTTCCTCATTTGTGAAAAAAAGACCACAAAAAAACCTATTTTATATGACTGTTTTGAGGATTAAAGTATGTAACATATCTGACATTTAGTTAGCATTGTAAGCAGTAGCTTTTATTAATGATAGAGTTTGTTTGAACATGAGAACATCTACAACTCCAAGATCAGACCTTCACCTTACCACTATGAAAGGAATGAGAGAACAAAAATTTCCAAGGATGTCAAGATATATCTAAGATAAAATATGATTTATAATAAATGTCCGTATTCTATTATTTCCTATTGATTTGCTCTGTGTTATTAGTCTTATATTGCTTTCACGGCTCAGGTGAATCTGATATCCATTCCTAAAGGTGGAACAGGCCACCATTATGGTGAACTGTTCAGTAATATGAGGGTAGATGAGGAATGTCCTGGTTGTGAGAGCAGATGCATAGACAGAAGTTCTGTTGTTGCAAATGGCCCATGTATGTCAAGCCCTCTTCAACAGGCAATCAAAGCAACCTTCTGCACAGCCACACCCCTACATGATGGGTGGACAAAGAACCCTTCAGATGCCTCTGGACTTTTGACCAGCAACCAAAAGTCTTAGAGAATAGGACTCCAGTTGGAATCCCAGCTCTGGCCCTTGCCACATGAGCCAAATTCCTTACCTCTCTGCACCTCTATTTCTTTCACACAGGAGTGTACAGTGTGTGGTAAGGCACATGGAAGATGCCCAAAGTCCCTTCTGTCAGGGGCTAGCACTGTTAGTGGATACAATACTCAGTGTCCCTGATTTTTGCATCCATTACTTTAAACTTCCCACCTGCACAAGTGCACTCATATTGGTAGAACATGTGACTTATGCTTGGGTTGGAGAATTAACTTAGTTGGTGGTAACCAAAGAAAGTGAGATTCTACAGGGAAGGGAGAAGCCCAGAGCCCCAGGACCCATTCAGAAAGCTGGGAGCTCTTCCGTTGCTACAAAAGCCTTTTCTGAACAGTACATTTCGTTTCTGGCCTCTCACCAAGGGGGCAGGATGCTTTCTCAGGGAGTTAATGTCTATCACTCCCTTTCTAGGGCCTCAAAGTGCTGCAGTCTGGCTTCTACCCCCATGAATCCATCAGAACAGCTCTACGGAGGGCCACCACAGACATTCATATTCACAAAGACAGCGGACTCTTTATTCTCCCGCTTGACCCTGTGTGGCAGCATTTGGCACTGTTGGCTTCTTTTTTGAAGCCCTCTCTTCTCAGCTTCAAGCCGTCTGGTTTTTCCTACCAGCCCATTCTTCTCATCCTCTTCACAGGTGCATCCTCCTCCACCTGCCAGTTAAATTTTGGAGTTTCTCAAACTTTGGTGCTGGGTCTTCTCTTCTCACTCATACTCTGTCTCCTGACAGCCTCTCTTAGGACTGTCCCTCAATCACCTGATGAAAGCACAAAAATGTATATCTCCAGTCCAGGCGTCTCCCACAGACAACTCCTGAGAGGTATCTCCATGGTACCCTAAACCCAAAATTTCCAAAGCTGAACCCATGATTTACCCCCACCAAGGATGGTCTTCCTCTAAAGTATCATTTCTCGATTTATGAAACCATCTATACAGTTTCTCAAGTCAGAAAACTAAGTCATCCTTCATAGATTTCCTTTCCTCTTCGCTATCCTGTTATCTATCAGTTTATCTCATTCTCTATTATCCTCTCATTGAGACCATTGTAATAGACTAGTAGCTACGACACCTCACACAGTTTTTTGTGTTTTTTTTCTGTTTGTTTCTCTCTCTCACCCAGACTGGAGTGCAGGGGCACAGTCATAGCTCACTGCAGCCTCAAATTCCTGGGATCAAGCCATCTTCCCACCTCAGCCTCTTGAATAGCTGAAGGCTACTGGTGTACATCACCATACCCAACTAATTTATTCTATTTGTTTTTGTAGAGATAGGGTATCACTTTGTTGCCCAGGCTGGTTTCAAACTCCTGACTTCAAGCAATCCTCCTGCTTTGGCTTCCTGAAGTGCTGGGATTACAGGCGTGAGCCACCATGCCCAGCCTCAATCAGTATTCAGCATTTTTTTTTTTTTTTTGAGACAATGTCTCACTCTGTCGCCAGGCTGGCATGCAGTGGTGCAATCTCGGCTCACTGCAACCTCTGCCTCCCGGGTTCAAGCAATTCTTTTGCCTTAGCCTCAAGAGTAGCTGGGATTACAGGTACCCACCACCATGCCTGGCTAATTTTTATGTTTTTAGTAGAGATGGAGTTTCACCATGTTGGCTTGGCTGGTATTGAACTCCTGACCTCAGGTGATCCACCCACCTTGGCCTCCCAAAGTGCTGGGATTACAGGCATAAGCCACTACACCAGGCCTCAATCACTGTTCTTAAAACTTCACACTATTTATAGACTGTGAAATAAATAAAGTGGATGGCAACCAGCCCTTTTTTTAAAAAAATAAAATAGACTAGATAAAACATAAAAGAAATATTCATTCATAAAAAGGCTTAGGTCTTGACACTTTAACTTCTGATGTGTGTCTGTACGTGAGCATACTGAGTCACAATACAAAATGTATTTCTTATAAGAAATCACCTACAAAAAATGTTTGACAGCCACTGACATAATCCACTCTGGCCTCCTGCAAAACGTTCTCTGCAAGACAACCAGAGTGACTCTTTCAGTACATGAGTCTGATGTCACTTCCCAGAGCTTCTCCCACCATCCACAGCTAACACGGGCCACCTCTCCAGCTCCAACCTCATCTTGATTTACCCTCTTTTCCGGTGCTCCCCCTTCATGGGGCTTCTTTCCTCTCCTTCTGATTTCCATGTTTCCTTTTAACATAGAAAAATGTCATGAGCTGTTCCCTTAGTCTGTTTCCTTCCCTTTTATTGCCTAATTAACACCTACTATGCTTCTTGCCTTATATACTAGAACACATTTACATTTTTATGTGTTTTGCATGAAAGTTTGGTTCATGTCTGTTTTACTCACTAGACGTGAAGGTCAATAAGATCACGGACTAAGATTTTATACACCATTATATCCCTAGCATCTATGTCACTCCTTGGCACACAGTAGGGCCTTTATCAATATTAGTTAAATAAATCTGAATGTGAATTCCAAGTCTGAGACTTCTAAGTTATGTGAGCTCCAGTTTTATCTACACTGAGTTTTAGTTTTTCAATCTGTAAAATAGGGATGATAACATCACTCTGGGTTACTGTGACATGAAATATGTCTAAAGCACCCTGCCTATAATAATGAGTAAACGATTTGATAAGTGAATGTATGATATAATTTCCCAAAGAATCCGTTTCCCTTGTGCTAACATCATTGCCGTCAGTATTCTTCAATCTCTACCTCTGATTTTAACCGATCTCCTCAACTTTTGTTGGTTAGAGTGGCTTTTTTTTCAGTGTTTCTTTTACATAAGGCACCAAATCCAAGCCATCCCATGTCCTTGGCTAGGTGAATGGCTCTCACATTTTCCTGAGTTCATAACCAGTGCTACATCGCTTAATGTTGATTTGGTCTTTACTTACATCATTTTTTTCTTCAGACCATAAATTCCTTGAGAGCAGGGTCCACAGACTACATTATTGTATAAATTTCATAATTTTTTCCTGCAGGACCACGAAAGGCACCCTGGCATATTAGTAAAAGTACAAGGTTTAGACTCAAATGGTCCCTTCATTTTACCACTTGGTAGCAGGGGAATTCTCAGCTAATCTCTTAAATCTGTTTAAGCCAGTGGTTTCCAAATATGAAACTACTACACATTAGTATCATCTTTTTCATTTATATATTTTTAAAATACTAATATCTGGTTTCCACCCCTAGTCATTCTGATGCAATGGGCACAGGTTGCTGCCTAGGCATTGAGATTTTTGAAAACCCCCCAGGAAATTCTACAACCCTGTTTGGAAATCGTTGCTCTAAATTGCAAATTCTCTTATCTGTAAAACAGTGGAGAAAATCGTTCCAATTATAAACAGTTAATGAGATACTTTAACAAGATCGTAGATGGTAAAAGTCTTGGCACATTAAAAGTAATCAGAGAATAATTGTTACCATTGTTAGCTGGTGGTGGTGGAAGTAGTAATATATAGTCACGAGGAATCAGATGGTGAAGATTCATGAGGACACTCGTCAGCCTAGTTGGTTATGGAGCATATTTAGAACCCTTTAAATGTCAACCCAATTTCTATACATCTGGAACCTTTTTCTGAATTGTAGAAAGCACCTCACTGCAGAGGCATCTTTTATTTGGATTTACCTACAAGTGACATAGAAACTTGCCTTGCTCATCTCATGAGCCGAAGGTACTCAGGAAAACTTTTTCAGTGCCTTCAGCATTTACAAGGCTAACTTTAATACGTGGGGAGAAAATTTTGATATCAAGTTGCATCTGAGCCTTTGAAACTATTTTGGGTCAGCTACACAGCAGAAGTTGGAGGCTGGCAGAGAGCCGTAAAACTGAACCAAAAATAAACCAAAGACCATTATAAAAATGCTTCGAGTGCCAAAAGCATGAGATGTTAAAATTGCAACATAATGGAGTAAAAATTTACAAAAGAGGCTTTCCAATGGTGGCACAAAGTGTTCCAACCCAGAGAAAGACAGTTCACAGGGAAACGTTTGGAGAGTAAACTCAGTGCCTGAAAATGAGCCTTCCAGACATGTAAGAATGCCCCCATCCAAGGCTATTTACAATGTATTACCCATCAAGAACCAAGAGTATTCATGTTCTTCCCCTACTGGAGAGCACAGGCTGGATATCTGGGGTACAGGAGAAGTTTTCATAAAAATTAATTGGGCCACTCCGCTTTTACCATATTCAACAAATGCTGCTCTACTTGCCCATCTCTTAGCCTGGACACGTTCTTCCTCTCAATATCCAACCATTCCACAATGCACTGAGGTGTACCTATTCATTATTTATGGTCTCATTTTCCTGAGCTCCAGAAAAGGTGGTAATGTATGCTCAGTGCAGCCCCTTGGTGGAGGCTTTCTGGAAGGGTGGCATCAAGTTCTGGGTGTCTCCCTCCTGGCTCTGCCCCGCCTGCCAGTCTCAGCTTCCTCTGCTTCAGTCCGTTCCCACCCTCCTTTTCCACAATTAGGAACTGCTACCAATTGCACATGGACAGATTTATGCATGGCTCGGGACCAGCCAGTCTCCCACTGATGGTCTAAAAGAAGAGTATGTTCTGTGTCAACAATCCTTCGCACAGAGTCCAAATGACTTTTTGTACATACTTCTTTTGACCCAAGCCCATAATTTTTTTAGGTTAGAATTTTATGAGCCTGAAGTGAAGTCTATCAACATTTTCTTTGTGAGACGTATTCAGGGTACAGCATGTTTCTGAAGTGTGCAAAGATTTGGGGATATTTCTATCAATCCATGCCAAGAGAAGTCACTGGGAAAAAAGAAGCTGGGGAGACGTGGAGGAGCAGGTCTAATGACCTGCTAAGGGAGTTTTAAATGCCAAGACAGATACGATTGTCCATCAAAACATTTTGAAGCAGCTTTGCATTAAAACTGCAGATTCCACGGTGGCTCCTGCGTGTAACCCCAGCACTTTGGGAGGCCGAGGCCGGTGGATCACAAGGTCAGGAGATCTAGACCATTCTAGCTAACACAGTGAAACCCCATCTCTGCTAAAAACACAAAAAATTAGCCAGGCGTGGTGGCGGGTGCCTATAGTACCAGCTACTCGGAAGGCTGAGGCAGGAGAACGGCATGAACCCAGGAGGTGGAGCTTGCAGTGAGCCGAGATTGTGCCACTGCACTCCAGCCTGGGCGACAGAGCAAGACTCCGTCTCAAAAAAAAAACTGCAGATTCAATTACGCACTCCTCATTCAGATGGTCCCCTTCAGTGAGGCCATAAGGGCTAAGACCCAGAGAGTGGCTTCATCGGCCAAGAGCTGTACCATTCCATGCCATAACCCTGCTCAGACCCCTGATTGAAAAGATCAAGGTGGTGATAAAGTCGACAACACAGCAGTGCACTAGACCATAACCTCAATCTTCCCTAAAGATTTGCCCTTGTTGTGTATGTTATGGTGTGACCTTTGAACAAGCTAGCAACACTATGGACTGTGGCCTTGATGGGCTTCAAATTGATAAGGACTATTGTATCTCTTCACACAATTGGGGAATAAACAGTCTTGATGCTCATGCTATACTTACTTATGTAGAAATTCAAAGAAAGTTCTTTGCTCTCTAAAAATGGCAAGTTAATGAGCATAGACAGGAAGCAAACTATGAAGTGCTTAAGAGATTATCATATTTTCCCTCAACATCCCATTTTCATCAATGTCTAATTTTCATCAATGTCTAATTTTTAAGAGAAGCCCAAAGAAATCACCAAGACTCAAAACTCCATGATGTTACCAGCAGACACCAGGATTCTAAAATGAAATGATGAGACAGGGTTTTTCTTCCAGGCTCATGTTCCTCCCTATTTTTCTCCTTCCCATCTTCCCAAGGTTATTGCAAGATTTATGCTAAGGAAATGATAACCTGCTCTGTAAATGTAAGAGATTATTCATTTTATTATCACCCTTAGCCCATTGTTATTCTTCTTTTCACGTTATTGATCCCATTCAACCCTAGTTGGGGTGTTGAGACTGCTGCCTGGCCCTCTGGGCCTTTCCTGAGACATCTGAGTTTTCACTATCGGCCGTCTTCTGACCCCTTGCCACTACATCAAAACACACCATTCCTAACCATTGTCTTTAAACTGCTGCAATCACAGAAACGTCATCAAGGTCAAGAATGTGAGAATGTGTGTATGCATGTGTGTATGTACGTGTGTGTTTATATGTGTATGCTTACCGTGTATGAGTATATAATTTTGTTGATTAGTCAATTAAATCTTAAAAACATGCATTTTTTCTGTCCTATTCCCACATCTTGATCTCCCAATCTAAATTGATCATCCGATTCAAACTAAGATCTTAACGACAAACCCTAGAATACTGTGTTAACTTAAGCTGAAAGGTATGATGACTAAAATAATGAGATCTAACACAAAGACAGCATAGATGGCAAAGATAGACCAGTACCTAATCTAAGTGCTCTGTATATAATAGCTTCCTTAATCCCTCAAACCTAATGAGGTAGGTGTTATCTTCAGTTTAGAGATGGAGAAACTGAGAGAGGATTAATGTAATTTACCCAGAGTAACACGACTAGGTAAGTGGATGAGTCAGCTTTTAAACTGGTACTGTCTAGCTTCAGGCTCTGTGTCTTCACTGTTATACTTGCCTACCTCAATATGGTATATGATAATTTCCAAGTTGGTGCCGAGTCTGTGGAAGATATATTTGTGAATACTTCCAACCACACCATTTGGCAAATAGGCATTATTTCCCTATGTGATACTGACCTTAGCGTGCTTCAGATTGGGTAAATAAGCAGATTTTTTTGTCACTTTTGGTACATTTAATCATGAAAACCATTGTCAAGTAAAGAGAATAACCTCTTAAGTGGCAGGTGAAACTGAGATATTGCTCACCTAGCATGGTAAAATGATTCACACGAACTTTGAGATCTTTAGTCACAGCAGTAAGAGTAACAGCAGCAGCAGCAGTGTTAGAAATACAAATAATGATACTAATAATAATACCGGCAGTAGTAACAAGAGTCGTAATAGCGCCATGTTGATCAATTTTTATATACCAAGCATCATGGAAATGTTTTCATAAGCATTATTTTCTTTAATCCTCACCAAAAACTCTAGAATAGGTCTCATTGGCCTTTTAGCCTCATCTTACAAGTGAAGAAGCTAAGAAGTATAGGATGAGATTTTAATCCAGGTCTTAATTTAGTTCAAGCCCGTACAACCCTCTATTGCCAATCAGTTCTCTGATAAGTTTGCCTACCAGTAAGAGGGAGTTGAATTCCAAGTTGGCTTCCAGCTGTACGGTGAAGGATTGAATACTGTTGAAGGGATATAAAATTGGACTTCATTAGAAAAATAAATAGAGATGGGATGATTTGATTTTTTTTTTTTTTTTTTTTTTTTTTGGATACAGAGTCTCACTCAGTCGCCGAGGCTGGAATACAGTGGCACGATCTCGGCTCACTGCAACCTCCGCCTCCCGGGTTCAAGCAATTCTCCTGCCTCAGCCTCCTGAGTAGCTGAGACTACAGGTGTTTGCCACCACACCCAGCTAATTTTTGTATTTTTAGTAGAGACTGGGTTTCACCATGTCAGCCAGGATGGTCTCGATCTCTTGACCTCATGATCTGCCCACCTCAGCCTCCCAAAGTGCTGGGATTACAGGCATGAGCCACCACGCCCGGCCAGGATGATTTGATTTTTAAAAAAGACTAAAGATAATCTAGTTTCATGGAAAGGATATAAAGCATTTCTGCCCACAAAACCACATCTCTGTATATACAGAAACAAAGAAGTCAAGGTGAC
Source organism: Colobus angolensis palliatus (assembly GCF_000951035.1). Lineage (NCBI taxonomy): Eukaryota > Metazoa > Chordata > Mammalia > Primates > Cercopithecidae > Colobus > Colobus angolensis. The sequence goes on along the minus strand of NW_012117877.1, from coordinate 1,480,783 downwards.
CAAAGGCTAAAATAATCAACTTCCAAATCAGAGATCAGAGTCTAAGAGAGCTGGAGATGAAGGAAACAGCATGGTGTTGGAAGTTCAAGTTTACCACACATTTGGGAATTGTACCAATATGTACTAAAATGTAGAATAGGTTATCACGTGGTAGTAAGAAAAGCTATTTTATGTGGCATAGGACATGGTAAGAAAGTGATTTTCTTCATTGTTTCAATATTTCAAGGATAAACTCTCCATTTGGTGTTTGTATATATTTAATACTTTATAGCATTTGCTAATTGCACTTTTAATAAAAAGAGCAAGCCCCAAACTCAGAGCCTCTACAAGCAACAGTATCCAGCTAAAATCTGATATTGTTGATCCATTCTTATTTTCTATAGCTCCTTTCATTGATAGCAACTGATGCTGGCTTTCAATTGACAGTAATGCAGTGGTTCTTAAACGTGAATGTGCACAAAAATCAATGGAGAGTTATTGAAACACAGATTCCTGGACCTCATCTCTAGAGATTCTGGTTCACTAGGTCAGCAGAGGGACCATACATTTGCATTTTTAACTAGCTCCTATGTGATGCTAATGCCACTGCTCAGAGGGCTATACCTGGAGCACTATCAGAGTAATTACACAAGATTTCTTCTTTTAAAAAAAAAAAAAACCAGTTATTTTAGGCTGGGTGCAGTGGCTCACACCTGTAACGGCAGGACTTTGGAAGGCTGAGAAGGGAGAGTTACTTGAGGCCAGGAGTTCAAGACCAGTCTGAGCAACAAAGCAAGACCCTGTCTCTACATATTCTTTTTAAACTAACCCACTGTAGTGGTATATGCCTGTAGTCCCAGCTACTCAGGAGACCGAGGCAGGAGGATCGCTTGAGCCCAGGAGTTTCAAGTTACAGTAAGTTATGATCATGCCACTGCACTCCAGCCGCGGTGACAGAGCAAGACCTTGTCTCAAAAAAAAAAAAAAAGTTATTTTAATAAAATAGATGAGTCATATTAGAGGAAAATGTTCTATAGAAAAAAAAGTTACGTAAAATAATATGCAGATATAGCAAAAATCATGAAACTTTTATATACAACTGAATTTAGGAATACGCTCATCTAGAACTCACTCTAATACTCACTAGATATGATAACTGAGTTCTCCAAGCTTCAGTTTCCTCATCTATAAAGTCTACAGACATTCTTAATATCTCTCATGCCTCTAGTGAGGTTTCATTTTTGAAATCTGTTCATAAACTTTCTAAAAGTCTAACTAGAAGTCTCTTAGGTATCACAAAATAACACCATTTTAAGAAATTAAAATCTTTTCAAAGTCCCCTAAATTTAACTTGAACATGAATGTAATTAAATCATTTGCCTTCCCCAAATGAGATTATTTTCAGAGAAAAATACCTAAGATTTCCCTACCGTTCATTAATGCAAGTATGCTAGGCTATCCTAGAATTAGCCAACAGGTTATATACAGTTAGGTTAAAAATTGTTCAACCTATTTTACTAAGTGCATCTACTCCTGAATGGTTACCTTCTGAAGTAGTTTAAGAGAATGACTGAATTTCCCTCTCAATCCCATTTTAAACTCAAATTACAGATTTCAAAAATGAATGACGCAGAGACTTCCAATTTTACAAAGGCAAAATGAACACATCCTTCCACCATTTCTCTTTGAAATTGCCTAAAAGAAACAAGACATCTGAAAGGCAGTAAGGCAACTTTCAACTTGAACAAAACCTAGGTACCAGGTATACTCTGTACTTGAGACCGAATTTTAAGAGGAAGAGTTCTCAAACTTAGCAAATGCCAGCCTAGAGCACAGAACTGTGCTGAAGAGACAACTGTACCTGGAGGTTAAAGAGCCCGAAGAAGGTGATAGTCCTTTATTTGCAGCCACAGGGTGAGATTGTGCAGTGAGTGACGTGGGAGTTTCCTTGGTTTCTTTTTAGTAGGAAGGAATAAGAGACTCCAAGACAGAAAAAGAAACAAACTTGCCATCATTTCTTGGCATTGTATGTTGCTGAGGTAGGAGAGAGGAAAGATTCTGAAGTCTGAGGAGATGTTGAACTCTGACAGCCTCAGAGATGTTGGAGTTAACCAGCTGACACTCAAAACCCTAAAGCTAAGTAGTTTCACTGTGCACCACCAAGGCTTCCTGCTACTCCAGAACACTGCAACACCAAACACCTCCCGAAGTCTGGTTTATCACTCAAAGATGAGTGATAATATAAAGGAATTAGCAAAAGATCAAGACAAAGATACTATAGTAAAACACAAAAGAAAAAACAGTGGCAAAAACTACATATCATAAAAAATATTATAATGAAGTCGATGAAAGTCACAAATACGTATCCAGAATCTCAGAGAATTAAATAAACTAAATGTTAATTTAAAACAAGAGCTCAAAGAAAAGACACAAATATGCAAGAGGGAATAAAGGTGACACAACAGATTAGATACGAGGTGGCCAGGGCTCAGGAAATAAGTGGAAGAAAAAAATGAAGCTGCCACAGAAATTAAGGCCAGTATGGAAATATCAAAGAGGAAAATAGACACCACAGAAAACACAGGACTGAGAAAAGAGAATACACTTAAATGAATATGGCAACTTTTATAGGATTAGAGAGGAGATAGAAGATATAGCTGTGAGACAAAAGAGATCCTAAATTCAAATAATTTTTATTCCTGAAAAAAAGAATTGAACAGAAGAAAAAAAAAATCGAAGATATAATTTAACATAGCTATCTTAAGTAAAAGCAGCTTTAAAACTACAGATTGAAGGTTATACTACATGCCAAGAAATAATGAATCAGAGAGATAAACATCAAGACATACCTCAGGAAAGTAATTAAATGTAAAGTTAATGAAATAGTTCTTTGGGTAGCCATCCAATAACAACCACGAAACTGGCAATATACTATCATTTTAACCTATAAAAATGGCAATTTCTTCTGGTTCCAGTTAATAACAAAAGTTTGGAAATAAGGACTGAGAGAACATGAGAATGTCATGCAATTACATTGTCTGAAATTAAATGGATCATTTAATTCTGATTAATCCAGTAATAGAAGCATAAATGTATTTGAAAGTTTAAAGGAAACTAGGGGCCAGGTGTGGTTGCTCACATCTGTAATTCCAGCAGTTTGGGAGGCCAAGGCAGGAGGATCACTTAAGCCCAGGAGTTTGAGACCAGCCTGGGCAACAGAGTGAGACCTCATCTCCACAAATGTTTTTTTTTGTTTTAAATTAGCCAGGCATGGTGGCATATGCCTGTGGCCCAGCTCCTTGTGAGACTGAAGCAGGAGGATTGCCTAAGCCCGGTAGATGGAGGCTGCAGTGAGCCATGATCATGCCACCACACTCCAGCCTGGGTGACAGAATGAGACCCTGTCTCAAAAAGAAATAAACAAATGGCCAGGAGCAGTGGCTCATGCCTGTAATCTCAGCACTTTGGGAGGCCGAGGCAGGTGGATCACGAGGTCAGGAGATCGAGACCATCCTGGCTAACATGGTGGAACCCCATCTCTACTAAAAATACAAAAATTACTAGTGCATGGCAGCACACACCTGTAGTTCCAGCTACTCGGGAGGCTGAGGCAGGAGAATCGCTTGAACCCAGGAGGCAGAGGTTGCGGTGATTCGAGATCACACCACTGCACTCCAGCCTGGGTAACAGAGCAAGACTCTATCTCAAAAAAAAAAAACAAACAAAAAGAAAACACTAGGAAAACAGAAAAAGACAATATAATTAGCTAAGATCAGGAGAGGCAGGGAGAAAATGGGGGTAGACAAAATTGCAGGAACATTTTTTATCAGTGTTCACAATAGTGAGGATTAAGCATATACATAAGGTTGTAACTATAAGGCTAATCATGACATACAAAAACAATACGAAACTTTCAGATTATCAGATGACTATATAACAAGCAAAGAAGAGCAAAAAGACCAGAGGATAAATGAAAAAGAGAACAAAGCAAACGTTAACTCTCATAACATATAACATGGTGCTAGCAGCTATAAATCCCAAAAAATCTGTGATTAAAAATTGTGAATGGAATGATGCCATATTTTCAAAATTTACTCAAATACTCAGATAACAAGACAAAACCCAACTATTAATGCTATGCAAGGTCTACCTCTAATGTAGACTGATTTGAACGTGGCAAAAGCAAACCTTGAAAATGAAAGACAGGGAGGAGGTGGGAAGAAGAAAGGAAGAAAAGAAGGAAGGAGAGAGGGAAGGAGGGAAGGAAGGAGGAAATGAAGAGATAATAAATTCCAATAGTTTTTAAAAATGAACTCATAGTATTAAAAAGTAAAGATCCATTAGGCATACATCTATGCAAACATAGCATCATTAAAACTTGTAGAGTAGGCCGGGCACAGTGGCCCACACTTGTAATCCCAGTACTTCAGGAGGTCAAGGTGGGCGGATCACGAGGTCAAGAGATCGAGACCATTCTGGCCAACATGGTGAAACCCCGTCTCTACTAAAAGTACAAAAATTAGCTGGGCATGGTGGCACTCGCCTGTAGTCCCAGCTACTTGGGAGGCTGAGGCAGGAGAATTGCTTGAATCCAGGAGACAGAGGCTACAGTGAGCAGACATCACGCCACTGCACTCCAGCCTGGGTGACAGAGCGAGACTCCGTCTCAAAAGGAAAGAAAAAAGAAAAAGATTCGTAAAAGGATTGAGATGACTGAAGCAGAGGGGGCAGCACAGTTTTTAGGTCTCAGAATCTTCACATAAAAGCAAACAAAGGAAATATATGATAAGCCAAACATGCAAGAACAACAATTACAACAAACCATGCATACCAAAATATAAATAAGTAGTAGGGACAAATGACCAATAGCCATAAAACTTGGCTAAGTAAAAGAGCGTCTGAAGCTCTGAGAACAGGAGCACAGTATTCACTGGAAAGCCAGCTGGTCCAGCCTGGAAGAGCAGCAAAAACAAGGAGGAGTTTCAGCCCAAGAAAATGGCAGGGGAGTGCGGGGGCCGGTGTGAGGTCTCAAGGGGCTGGAGCAGCCTGGGCCACGTAAGCCCTGGGAGCTGCCAGGCAAGCTCCCTTCTAGGAAAGGGTCCTGCCCTGAGAAGGACTTTATGGAAATGGAATCAAAAGCGAGTGGAACAGAGACCTTAGAGCCAATGCAAGAAGAGGTCCACATCAGAGTCAGGGAGGGAGCAATGCTAGGAAAACTCAGACGGCAAGTCTGTCTGAACAGGACATGCTACAATGGAAGCGGGAGCTGGGGATGTTAGAAAGCCTATCCTAATACATTTCAAATAATGGAAAAATAAACAAAACTGAAGACATTACAGACATTAGGCTTTGACAAGTCAAAGGTATATGTAGCCGTTTCTGGCCTAGCCACTAAGAAAAGACAAAAAGAGAGTACTTAATTTCAACCTAATAAAGTAGAAAATAGAATGATAAAAAATAACCGAACAAAAAGAAGGCAGGATGATCTTGGTTTCTAATTCTCCAACAAAAGGAAATGACTCGGGCAAGGCACGGTGGCTCATGCCTGTAATCCCGGCACTCTGGGAGGCCAAAGCAGGAGGATCACGAGGTCAGGGGATCGAGACCATCCTGGCTAACACGGTGAAAACCAGTCTCTACAAAAATACAAAAAAAAAAATTAGCCGGGTATGATGGCAGACACCTGTAGTCCCAGTTACTCAGGAGGCTGAGTCAGGAGAATGGGGTGAACCCGGGAGGCGGAGCTTGCAGTGAGCCGAGATCGCACAACTGCACTCCAGCCTGAGCGACAGAGCGAGACTCCCTCTCAAAAAAAAAAAAAAAAAAAAAAGAAATGACTCTTGAAAAAATGGCTAAGTCTACACATGGGGTAAGGAAAATGAGGGTGCCACATCTTATAGTATCAGAACGTAAGAAATACACAAAGAACAGATGGGGTCATGTCAAAAGGACACAGGAACCAACCTGAAAGAGCTTCCAATGGCCAGAGCTGGAACAATTTGGACAATACAGTAAATAACGTAGTATTAGATTATTATAACTCAACGTGTTAAATGAATACATATCCATGAGTCCATACAAAAATAAATGATTGAAAAGATAGATAGATAGTAAAGTGCAAATCTTTCTTACAGAAGTACACGAAATAATATGTGTAGAGACTTCTTCTTACTGGAGAGGGTCTATAAAGCCAGGAAGTATGGCCTCATTTCTGCCTCCAATGCTCTGTAAGGGTAAGCTAGACTTAATGACTCACTTCCAAAGACTAGAATAGGAAAAAAGAAAAGTGTACCCTATTCTTTTTTTTTTCTTTTCTTTTTTTAAATGGAGTCTTGCTCTGTTGCGCAGGCTGGAGCGTGATGGCATGGTCTCGGCTCACTGCAACCTCTGCCTCCGGGGTTCAAGCAATTCTCCC
>NW_012117877.1:1470456-1473739 GCF_000951035.1 Colobus angolensis palliatus | reverse complement strand
GACAACATAGCAAGACCCCATCTCTACAAAAAATACAAAAAATTAGCCCGGCATTGTGGTGCACACCTGTAGTCTCAGCTACTCAGAAGGCTGAGGTGGGAGGACCACTTGAGCCCAGGAGAAGGAGGTTGCAGTGAGCCGAGATCGTACAACTACACCCCAATCTGGGCAACAGAGCCAGACCCTATCTCAAAAAAAAAAATCTTTTTAATAAAAATAAACTCTGCTATTTAACTAATAGTAATGTGCCCGTATGAGTTTCTTAGCTTTGACAAATGTACCATGGTAATGTAAACAGTGAGGAAAGTGCGTAAGGGCTATAAAGGTATAAGTGAATAAGGAACTTCTCTGCCATCTTTGTTACTTTTCTGTAAATGTAAAATTTTGAATTAAAAGTTCACTTTTTAAAATCATGTCATAAATATATATTTTTTAAAAAAAGGGCAGGAGGCTGGGCACAGTGGCTCACACCTATAATCCCAGCATTTTGGGAGGTTGAGTCAGGCAGATCACCCGAGGTCAGGAGTTCATCTCTAGGCCAGCCTGGTCAACATGGCAAAACCCCATCTCTACTAAAAACAACAACAATTAGCTGGGTGAGATGGCACACGCCAGTAATCCCAGCTACTCGGAAAGCTGAGGCACGAGAATTGTTTGAACCTGGGAGGCAGAGGTTGCAATGAGCCCAGGTGGTGCCACTGCACTCCAACCTGGAACCATCTCAAAAAAAAAAAAAAAAAAAAATGAGGCCAAGAAAGGAATACAAGAGTTGTTCTATTAAGTTGTGTCTTTTCAAGAAAACCTTTTACTTTGTAAAGCTTTCAAATTAATTTGCATAGAGATTGAGGAGAGTATTCATTTATTCTAAAAGTTTTCTAACAAACATGCAAGTATAAAAGACATTATAATGAACTCTCAGGTACTCATTTATCCACTGTCAGCTATTTTCACCATTTTGCCAGTCGTTTCATTTAATGTTAACACAGACACACGCACACACACACATACATACACACACACACACACACAAGGAATAAGTGAAGCAGATGAAAACAGCAATGACTTAGAAATCAGGAAAAAAAGTGGCACTACTAATAATTAAATTCGCAGTTTGGTTTCTTGAAAAAACAAATCAAATAGATGAACCATTAACTGATCTAATTGTTTAATGGGAAAAAGCACAAATTAACAAAAGATACGAAAAGGCAGTTCAAAGAAACTAATGACCTTTAAACATTTCAAAAGATGTTAATCATTAATAATAAGAGAAATACAAATAAACTTATAATGAGATTCTGTGGTTTAACTAGCATATTGGCAAAGATCAACACATTTGGTAACATCCTATGTTGACAAAAAGAATGAGGAAACAGCCACTCTTGCGTCTTGTAAATGGAAGTGTAAACTGCATGTTCTTAATGAATGACAATTTGGCAGTGTCTTTTCAAATTATTCACATACTCTTGACCCAGCAATTGCACTTTCAGGAAATTGTGTTTCAAATACACTTACAGATGCACACAAAGATGTATGCACATGAAATTTATGTAGAGCATTCCTCCCAAAAAAAAGACCATATTTGTGTATTGGAAGTAATTAAAATGTTCAATAATGGACATCGTTTTAAACCATTACATCAAAATAACAAAATACTATGGCACTATCGAAAATGCTAAGGTAGCTCTATATGTAATATTATGAAACAATCTCCAAAATATACTGATAAGTTTAAAAGCAAGGTTCAGAAGTTTGTACAGCATAGAGAAATGTGTATATAAAATAAGGAAGGAAGGAATTCAATCTGGTTTTATGGAACTCAGAGTTGGATCCTTCTGTTTTCAGCAGCTGAGCACAAACATCACTTGGTTCTTCAGCATGAAGTTTTTGCGTTTGCTAAATCTATGCTCTCTTCTGCCTTTCTTGTCTAGCCTAGTATCCAATGTCAATATTCATCTTCTTTTCTGTAATAAGACTGGATACGTTTCTCACCCTATCATTCGTGACTACCTAGTTGGGTGTAGGCCTTTTCAACAATTTTTTAAAGTAATGTGTTAACATGACAGTTGGCTTATCATAAAAAGTTATGCAAGCAGGAATTTTTCTCTTTTACACACGATGCAAAGATTTGTTTTCAGACAAAAACATTATTGTGGGTTTGCGCTTTTACCCATCAAAGCAACAGTCACCTACCCCCCCACCATGACCAGGCCTACCCTCAGGCCCCTAACTTAATAACTAGAAGCCTACAAGAAAGTCACCCCAGAAAATAAATATGGCACCATTTTGCCATGCTAGCTCTTCTGATGTCATACTTAGGTATTCTTGTTGGAAGAGAACCAACGACACTAGAGACTTGAAAGGGAGGAGAAGGGATACAAGGAAGAAAATTCAGGAAGAATACTTTCAGCCAGAACAAAAAGCATCATCAAAATCCACTTCACTCACTTCCCCAGTGGTCTTGACGGAGAAGTCTCTTGAGGCACTCTCAGGATATACACCATCAGTTTATCTAATTTGATACTGGACAATATTTTTGCTTGCATGATTAGCGCATTTAACATTTTGCCATTCTTCCTTTGTTTCCAAGGGATAATTCAGTAAGCCAAGAGATAGTTTAGAAAGCAGGGAGGGGATTCTTTTCAAATTAGCCCAACTGATCTCTCACTAGGCCATCTTTCTCTCCCACAGTTTCTAGAACCATCAGGGTGAGCAAGAAAATGGATCACTCTGGACTTACCTGAAGTGTCAAAATAAGTAATGACCTTCCCAATTTAGGGGATTACATTGGTTTCTGTGGCTTCTCTGAGGAAATAGAAACCCTCACAAGGGTCAAGATTAAGTTGCCAAAAGACCTTCCTCACATTTAAACGAAGAAAACCAGAGTCTCGGTTCTTCCTTTTAACTCTTAAAATCACAGGAACACTTCCTCAATTTAGAAAATTTTAACTCAACATCTGCAGTGATTTAATTATACAAGGCCTGCCGGGCGTGGTGGCTCACGCCTGTAATCCCTGCACTTTGGGAGTCCGAGGCAGGTGGATCATCTGGAATCAGGAGTTCAAGACCATCCTGGTCAACATGATGAAACCCTGTCTCTACTAAAAATACAAAAATTAGCCAGGCATGGTGGTATGCACCTGTAATGCCAGCTACTCAGGAGACTGAGGCAGGAGAATCACTTGAAACCAGGAGGCAGAGGTTGCAGCGAGTTGAGATTGGGCCACTGCACTCCAACCTGGGAGACAGAGTGAGACTCTGTCTCAAAAAAAAAAAAAAAAAAAAA
>NW_012117877.1:1466960-1469826 GCF_000951035.1 Colobus angolensis palliatus | reverse complement strand
ATGTGCAAATGCAAGACTAAAAATTATTAGACAGTCTCTCTTCATCTCCTATTGTTCTAAACAAGCAAAGGTAATCTACATACAACATTTCTGCTGATTTTATGTCATTCTCAGTCACAATTTATTAAAGTTGAAGAAAACATTTAGAAGCAAGACAGGAACCTGAGCAGTACATGAGGTACCATTGCTTCCAAAATGTCTGCAGAAGTATTCATGCTTCCTGAGCAAATGTCTTAATACCTGTGAAAATGTGTAGCAGATCAGGACAGGATGGGGATAATCACAAGGGAACCAGATGCCCTCCTGACAACGTTCTTTAAAGTGACACTTTTTCAATAACTATAATGAAAATGTAAATGGGGGGAAGAATGACATAGAATCCATTAGTCCTCACTTCACCAAATGCATGTGCCAGGCACTGTTCTAGGTCTGGGTATACGTAGTGAATTAAACAGAGTCCTTGCTCACTAGGACCTTAGGTTTTAGTGGAAGAAAATAGACACTGCCTAAAAAAAGGGAAAAAATAAAGCAAGTTAAGGGGGAAAGAGTAGAGGAAAGATTTAGATAAGATGGCCAGAAAAGGCTTCATTAATGAAGTGGCATTTGTGCAGAAATCTGAGTGATGTGAGAGAGCAAATCATGAAAATGTCTCAAAGAATACTCTAGGCTGAGAAAACAGTGAGCACAAACGCTTTAAGAAAGGCCAGATCTTATTGGACGTGGAAGGTTACTAGAAGGGCTTTCACTTTCATTCCAAGTGTGATGGGAAGCCATTTAAGGATTAAAGTGACAAAATGACATGATCAGATTTGTGTTTTGAAAGAATCATTCTAACTACTGGTCAGCAACTTATCTATAACATGGCAAGAGTGGGAAAAAAGAAGCTACTTGAGGCAATTGGGATAGTCCATGCAGACACTACAACAACTTGGACTCGAGTGGTAGCAGTGGAGATGTTAAGAAAGGGTCACAGTCTGGATATATTTGAAGGCTAAAAACAACAGATATGCTGATAGAATGGGTACAGACTATGAAGGTGAGCAAAGGATTCAAAGTCTGTGGCCTGAACAATCGGATAGATGGAGGTTCCATTTATTAAAATGGGGACTACTGAGGTCACAAAGATTTGGGGTATGGAACTGAAGGTTTCAGTTTACAGTTTTGAAGGTGGAGTTGCCCAAGAAGCCAACTGGACATAAGAGTTGAAAAGTCAAAGAAGAGATTTGGACTAGATATAAATTTGGGAATCATTACCTCATGGGTATGGACCAGATGTGGTCACATCTATTGGCATATTTTTAAAAAGTAAAGAAATGGGAGGGCTGACCCCTTGGTTACATTGAAATTAAGGAGTCTGGAAGATAAAGGGCGCCTCACAGAAGAGACAGAAAAAGAATGGATAACCAAGAGGAAAAAAAATGTTGTCCCTAGAAGCCTGATGAAGAAAGTGTTTCAAAGAGGGAGTGATCAATTGTGTCAAATGTTCTAAGGGCTAGAGTAAGACAAAGATTGAGAATTAACTACTGAATTTGACAGTGCATAGTCACTGGTGACTTTAACCAGAAAGATTACCATGGAGGAGTAGGGAGAAAAATGTAATTGGAATGAAAAGTAAACCATCAATGATCAGAGAGGGTAGTCAGCGCATAGCTCATTTAAAGTGTTCCTGTTTACACCACCAACCAAAAATACAGTCCTTGTGTGCCCATGCAGACACACACACACACACACACACACACACACACACACACACTTAGTCCTGCTTACAAGTTCATTCTCCCTGAAATTAGAACTTCTAGGGCTATTGACGTCTTTGTAGTATATTTCATTTCAATGTACAACTTTCCATAGCTACATTTTTATTTGACAATTTGGCAAAAGTCCTTAATAAAAGGTGTCAGAAGATAGAGTATTGAGGTGCCTGGAAAATATAGTTTATATGGGGGGTAATGTTCCCACTAAAATAACTACTCCATTCAGTGTGGCATGAAGATGACCTCAAAGACCTTAGCGTCATTACTCTGTTGACTTTGTTAATAAGGGTAAACACATTTTCTTTGACAGACAGAAGCCACAGAAACTTCTCTCCCCAGCTGCCAAAGAGAAAGGCAAACTGTGAATGCTGGGTTAAGTCTAGACCTGTCTAAACATGGAAGCAACCTATTCATTGGTCTGGGTCTAACAAGAGCCAACAAATTAGAAGAGGATACTTAAGTGGACTACTCCTGTTTTTACCAAATGGGTTGTTTAATGTGTTGACCTTTATTTGGGGTGCCTGAGCTCACCAAAGAGCACAAACATCACCTCTTAACTTTATGAACAAAAGAATAAACCATACAAGTCATCACTTTACCAGACGGGATAAGTACTGTTTTAATTAATATGCTAATCTAATGAAACAGCAGACATTAGTTAAATAAGCAAACCATTAGGGTGGGAACATAAATGCCAGTGCATAGCATAGATCTATTGGTGGTGTCTAGATATTAGCCACAACTCATAAATCCTAAAAAGAGAGAAGTGTGGTCTGTTTCCAAGATTCAAAGTTCTACCATTAAATGAAACTGATTGGGTCTATATTACAAGAAATTAACTGGCTCTGTCAACATGGCTAGATCATAAAATCATAATGTTGAAGGGAGGGAGGTGATAAATGATGCAATTTGATGCCATTTATGTAAATTTCAAAAAGCACTCACAAAATACTACTACATATTAAATATGGATATGGAGAGAGAGAGATAAAGATAGATAGCTAGACAGGATAGAGGGTTTTTTTTTTTTTGAGATGGAGTCTTGCTCTGTTGCCCAGGCTGGAGTACAGTGGCATGATCTCTGCTCACTGCAAGCTCCACCTCCCGGGTTC
>NW_012117877.1:1445423-1466910 GCF_000951035.1 Colobus angolensis palliatus | reverse complement strand
TGCCCAGGCTGGAGTACAGTGGCATGATCTCTGCTCACTGCAAGCTCCACCTCCCGGGTTCACGTCATTCTCCTGCCTCAGCCTCTGGAGTAGCTGGGACTGCAGGTGCCCACCAACACGCCCAGCTAATTTTTTGTATTTTTAGTAGAGATGGGGTTTTACTGTGTTAGTCAGGATGGTCTCGATCTCCTGACCTCATGATCTACCCACCTCAGCCTCCCAAAGTGCTGGGATTACAGGCGTGAGCCACCACGCCCGGCCAGGATAGTTTTTTGTTTTTTTTTTTTATAAAGGCATATATAACACACACCAAACTATTGATAGTGTTTGCCTTTGGAGGTATTGGGGAAAAAATGGTACAAGAAATGAGGGTTAAATGGGATATTAACAGTTCTGCGTGGTGGGAATACAGGTGTTTGTTATGTTCTCTTGTATAGTTTATTATATTTTGGATTTTAAAAAGCATTTATAAATAAATGATAATATCTTGAGAACCTACTTCATGAAGTTCTGTGGGAGGAAGGAATTGTGGAGACCTGCATTCCACATGAAGAACCCAGGAATGGACACCTCATCTTCAGTCACATGGACCTGCCTGTGCACGGCCCTCAAGGCCCCGCTCCCTGTATGAAGTGCTGCCATGCAGTCGGCTGTCTGTATTCGTCCATTTTCACAGTACTATAAAGAAATGCCTGAGACTGAGTAATTTATAAAGGAAAGAGGTTTAATTAACTCACAGTTCCACATGGCTGGGGAGGCCTCAGGAAACGCACAGTCATGGTGGAGGGCGAAAGTGAAGCAGACACCTTCCTCACAAGGCAGCTGGAGCGAGACGTGCAAGCCAGGGAAATGCCAGAAGCTTATAAAACCATCAGATCTCGTGAGAACTCACTCACTATCACAAGAACAGCATGGGGAAAACCGCCCCCATGATCCAATTGCCTACCAGCTTCCCTCAACACATGGGGATTACAATTTGAGATGAGAGTTGGGTGGGACACAGAGTCAAACCATATTACTGTCATTTCCCAATCCATCTATCCTGGGATAGAGTGATCATGGAATTCAAGACAGAGTCACAGTTTAACTGTAAAGAGCTAATCATGGTTATAGCTTTCAGCCCAGGCTACCTTTCAGGTGCAACTTCTCAGCCAATTGCTCAATGACTCATCAAGACCCACTTAGCCATATATCTGAGAACCAGGAAATACACCACTCTGGCTCCTCCATGGACAAGAATTACAAAAAAGTCAAGGAAACTTAGCAAGATGTAAACCTTTTATCAGAACTCAGAAGCAGCTACAGAGTAAAAAGCTAAGTTAGCAAAGAAGTAGCAAAGCTTGTTGACAAATCAGACTCAGGAAGAACAGTAAAGTATCAATTATGTTAAAATCCAAATTATCATTTCGGCGGGTGCAATTTGGCGTCCAGATGGACCACACTAAACAATTCATTTCTACTTAATTATTTAAATATCACTTTGCAAGTCACTTACTTGGCAAGTAGAGCTGCTTCAAATCTGTTTTATGGGAGCCACACTGGGATTTTGCTATGCAAGGGAAAACTTTCTGTAGTTTCTGCATCATTTATAGTAGATAACTCTGTTTCAATTGACTGCATGTTCTAGCAAGGAGGAAAGGAACTAATACTCAGTGGTTTTTTATATATATATATTTGGCAGGCACTGGGCTACATGCTTCCCCCATATCATCTCAATTCATTCTGTCAATAGTATAAGATCAATACTAACCCATTCTAGAAATAAAAAAACTGGGTTTCAACAGTTGAAGTAACTTGACCAAAGTCATATTTCCGGGAAGTGGCAGATCCAGATTTCAAACTGAGGTTGCTCCAGTCCAAAGCCTTTGTTCTGGAGACAGCTAACTTGAAAAAAAAAAAAAAAAAAGTAATACAGATTTTAAGAGGAAACATCATGAGTAGCCATTACAGTCAAGGGAAATGAAAATTCTATGAGAAAGCTGAAGGTCTATCTTTGAGAGGACCGGAAGAAACACGAATTTGTTTGCCCCACCCACACTTCACAATGCTCTGTGGAGTGTGGAAATTTCCCTAATTGAGCTGTAGTAATCCAGGATCAAATTTTAATGGGCACATGAATCCTCTGGGGGTCTTGTAAAAAGGCAGATTCCAACCAGCAGGCCAGGGATGGAGGTGAGGTTCTGCAAGTCTAACAAGCTTCCCGTGGTAATGATATTGCTAGCTCATGGACCACAGGTTTTGAGTAATAAGGAGCTGTAGAATATTTAACTATTTTCAGGTGATAAAAGCCCCCAAGGACAATCTTCTGCTGATGGAACTCATTAAACCCTGTGAACAACAGGGTTTTCAAAACTTCTTTAAGTTCTTAGGTTGAGATCTCATGGAACACACCCTAAAGAATGATTTATCTACAAGAACTTCTCTCAACATCCCCAAAATTACAGATCTATCATTTCACCAAATATCAACCCAAACTCTGTGGTCTCTTTTTCTTCAATACATTGTACATATTGATTTCTCAATTAAATAGTCAGCATAAGGAACAAAGTAGTTTCCAGACGAACTTTTTACCATTGACCCTTGATACACTCTGCATCAATGAACAGAGGATCTCAGTAAAAACAGCAACAGCTATTGAATAACTCTAAGCATTTTTAAGTAAAATCTGTCTGATCTCAATAAAATGATCCAAGACACTTAAGGATCTTTTGAGAGACCTTTTTAGAATATCACCCTGAGGATAACACTGAAGTTTAAGTATTCCAAACTACTATTTCAAACGGCATTTTAAAAAGGACTGCATTCTAGCAAATTCCTTTTTAATTTATACCAGCATAATTTAATACAAATCTTTTTATGTATTTACATATTCATTTTATCTAATTTTATTTGATACAGGTTCTCGCTCGGTCACCCAGGCTGGAGTGCAGCAGCACAACCGCCACTCACTGCAACCTCCGCCTCCCAGGCTCAACCAATTTTCCTGCTTCAGCCTCCCTAGTAGCTGGGATTACAGGCATGCACCACCATGCCCGGCTAGTTTTTGTGTTTTCAGTAGAGAAAATAAAATAATAATAATAATTTGTGTATTTTCAGTTTTCACTATGTTGGCCAGTCTGATCTTGAACTCCTGACCTCAAGTGATTCACGCACCTCGGCCTCCCAGAGTGCTGGGATTACAGGCATGAGTCACCACACCTGGCCTATTTATTTATTTATTTATTTATTTAGAGACAGAGTCTCACTCTTCACCCAGGCTGGAGAGCAATGGAACAATCATAGTCTGCTGCAACCTCAGTATCCTGGGATTAAGTGATCCTGAGGCCTCAGCCTTCTGAGTAGCTGGAACTACAGACACGCACCACCACTCCTGGCTAATTCTTTTGACTTTTAGAATAGATGCGGACTCACTGTGTTGCTCAGGCTGATCTTAAACTCTTGAACTCAAGCAGTCCTCACACTTTGGCCTCCCTAAGTGCTGGGATTCCAGGCATGAGTCACCATGTCCTGCCCGCAACTTGAAACAAATCTTCAGATAAACCAGATATGGGCTCTCCAGTAATTAAAAAAAGAATTATTTTTGTAAATTCATTCTTATCCATTCTGAGAACATACTCCTTCTCTAATGTTCTAAAGAAGATAAACATATTTGTCAACTATAATTAGGTAGTAGAGTGTTAACTTTGATTATAATTAAGCCAAAGTCCATTTTTGGCCCACATGTCTCTGCCACAAGATAAATAATGATAAACAATCCTGCCCCTTGGGTTCATTCATGTGATTAACTGGAGGGTATTTTGTGGTTGATGGAATCCTGATAAATCTATCAGAATGCCTAGCTCATCAAAATTTAAACTTTTGCATGATATCATTAAAGAATCTCACTCTCAAAATCTTCCAAGAACAGTGAATATTGTGTTTGGCCACCAAAAAACATCCACTCCCTCTTTTGTTAACTCTTCAGCTCTCTTTAGACATCCACATCCATACATAAGCACACCCTTCCAGCCCATGAAGTCAATGCGTTTTGCGGGAAGCCAAGCTCCACCCCTAGCTAGTCAGCTCCAGGCTAAGCAGAGCATTCCTTTCCCTGGGCAGAATAATTGGTTCTGGGATGGACTCCTGATCCAATTGGAAGTCAATTAAATATGAGAAAAGGGTTTTGTTTGTTTGTTTTTGGGGGACTTTCTTTTGTCACAATCTGGGACTGAAGCTTTTTGACCACAGAGAAGGAAGATCCGGAAGGAATCCTCTCTCCATATTCATAACAAGTAGCAATGAAGCCATCTCTTAACCACAAGAGGGAGCCAATCCTTACGTTGAAGCTGACACCATGACAGTAGAGATAGAAACTATGTTCTGGTTGTCCAGTAGAAGCTACTCTTCGTACACCTTTTTGATCTATAAACGGATAGTTTTCTAACTGATCTATGAAGACATTTTGAAAGCCCTTTCAAATGCCTTGCTTTGGTTCAAAAGTACACTGTCGCATTTCCCCTGGCTCCATAGTCCAATATATCTGTCAAAGAAGGAAATCAGGTTACTGTGATGGTGACCCAACCAATTCCTCTTCGTGGAACTCCGGGAAATAAAGTAAAGCTCATATAAATATAAAGTTCAATGGTTAGTAGAATCTCCCTTCCTCTTTTTGAAAACTGGAATGGCAAAATGGCATATGCCCATATCTGATCTTTTAATATACCTCATGTTTGCTGAGATTACTCACCAATCTCATTTACAAGATTTTTTTTAAGATGTGGAAATAGCAGCCAGACAACGTGGCTCATGCCTGTAATCCCAGCACTTTGGGAGGCTGAGGCGGGCAGACCACCTGAGGTCGGGAGTTTGAGACCAGCCTGACCAACATGGAGAAACCCCCGTCTCTACTAAAAATACAAAATTAACTGGGTGTGGAGGTATATGCCTGTAATCCCAGCTACTTGGGAGACTGAAACAGGAGACTCGTTTGACCCGGGAGGCGGAGGTTGTGGTGAGCCGAGATCAAGCCATTGCACCCCAGCACAGACAACAAGAACAAAACTCCGTCTCAAAAAAAAAAGAAGATGTGGAAATATCATTTATAGAAAACATGCATTTACAACAAGGGATCATTTGCTTTACCCTCTCTTTACAATTTCTTTACCTGTTTGGGATTCTCTCTTCCCCTTTGTCCAGTCAGAGCTCCCTGAAACACAGTTCTAATTAAGGAAGCATTGTCATCATTTTCTTTCCAGTGTTAAATTAGATAGAAGTTTCTTTGTCCCAGAAAAAGTCCAGAGGTAGCTCACCCACAGCAGGTGTGGCTGTTTCATAGTCATCATAGTCAGCAATCTTTAGTATAAATCTCATGGTCCAGCTGGCTAAAAGTGTCAACGTTGTCCAAACCCCAAGCAGCACGAAGGAGAAAGAGGGGCAGAAGAATGTATTCTTCCCTGTAAAGGACTGCATTGGTTATCTTTTGCTAGGTTATGCTGTGGCAACAAACTCCAAAATATCAGAGGCTTACAACATATTTTTCTCACTCTCTTCACAAGTTGTCTGTGGGTTGGCTAAAACTCTATTCCACATTTTCTCCCATTTGGGAATTGTTATGGGCTAAATTTGTCACTCCAAAAATTCATACATTGATGTCCTAATACGTAGTAGCTCAGAATATAACTATATTTGGAGATGGGGTCTTTTCAAAGGTAATTAATTTCAAAATGATGTCATTAGAGTGGGTCCTAATCCAATATAACTGGTGACCTTATAAGAGGAAACTAGGACACAGACATGTGCAGTGTGAAGACAGGAGAAGACAAACATCTATAAGCCAAGGAGAGAAGCCTGGAACAGATCCTTCCCTCGTGGCTCTCAGAACAAACCAACTCTGCAGACATTGTGATCTGTGACTTGTAGCCTCCAGAATTATGAGAAATAAATTTCTGTTGATTAAGCCATCCAGTCTGTGGTATTCTAACAACCTTAGCAAACTAACACAGGGATCTAAACTAAAGAAGTAGGCTTAAGTCTCGTGGCAGAGGGAGGAGAACAATGGCTGATCTATGCAATTTCTCTTACAGCTTCTGCTTGGATGTGGCGTTTGTCACCTGTTCACATTCCATTGACCAAAGACAATTATATGACCAAACTCTACATTAATTGAGAAACAGAGTAGAATCTTCTTAGAGGGAAACACTACAAGTCACATGGTTATAGGGATGGACATATAATTCGTTCACAGGTGGGCAGCAAATGGTAAAAACAAGAACATTACCACAAAGACTGTTCTGTTCTGGTTGTCTATTACTGTGCAGAAGCTATGACAAAACATAGTGGCTTTGATTTGTTATTACTCCTCACAGTTCTGTGGATTGACTGGGCTCAACTGAGCAGTTGTCACTTGGGGGTCACTACAGTTAGTTGGAGCTGTGTCATCTGAAGGCTCAACTGGGCTGAACATCTAAGATGCATCACTCGCATGGCTAGCAGATGAAGCTGGCTGTCAGCCAGAAGCTCAGCTGGGACTCTGAACGTGAGTATCTGCACATGCCCTTTGCATGTAACTTGGACTTTCCACAGCACAGCAGGTAGAACGCAGCCTTAGAACCTGACCAGATTCAAGGTAAGGGAGGTTAGACTGCGTCTCTCAATGAAGGGTTTGCCAAAGGATGTTTGGCCATTTTTAATCCACCATTGCTCAGTCGTCCACTGTATCGCATTGGCCAGAAGCTAGACATTCGGTCCCATCTAGCATCAAGGGAGGCTGGGAAAATTCTTTATGTAAAGCAATCTTTTTATTTATTTGTTTGTTTATTTATTCGCTTATTTAGCTGTGCCCTGCCAAAAGCCGAGATTCTGTTATTAAGGAGGAAGAAGTAAATGGACATTGGGATTAGCAATTAGGAGTCTTTGCCATTTCTTCTTTACATATATCCTTTTTATTCAGTGTTCTCTCTTAAAATAATCCCCATCCTCTCTAGAAACTCATTTTTTAAGTAATTTGTTTATTTAACAAAATAATAAATGCAGTTTTTCACTTAAATAATAGCACCCAAAGGCTTATTATAAAAATTTTGAAATAACTCTTTTAGACATTTTTTTCTAATTCTTCTTTCAATATTTACTTCAAAATTTCTAAACAGAACTCTTTGTCTTTTGAAAAGACTTCCTATCCCATCCACTCCTAAATTGCCCACAACTTAATTTCAGGAAAACCCATAGAACCCTTTGTATTTCTGGCAAGATCCTCCCATTCCACATCCCACTGCGTATCTCCAGTCTCACATTTCACATCATATAGCAGATTATGCCCACGGTGGATGCCATAAGAACTGATTTCCATGTCCCCTTAAAGTGATCAGGACTACATGCACCATACATTGCATACCTGCCATCCCAGTCTCAACAAAGAGTCCACTCCCCAGAGTCATCTCTCACCACGTAGACTCTGTCCCCATATGGGTTTGTACCTCCTCTAATCCGACTCAATCACCCACCCCCATGACTCCCTAACACCTTGCCCTGTACCCTGAAGAACTCAAAATCCCCTATGCTGGTGACCTTCCCTCTGAAAGTTACCTTCGCCTTCTTGTTCTAGCTGGAGCTTTCAGGTATCACTTCGAGGGCAGCCCTTTCAAGCAAGGACTATTTTTATTCTCACACCTGACGCTCAACAACTGTTGAAGATGGGCTAGGTTCCCCTTACTCCTTATTTCTACTGCCAAGCTATTGTTTTCCCTGAACTCTAAAATTCCCCAGTTACCTGGAAGCATGTATTGTCAGAATAAATGACCAGATTACCCTGCCCTTGTTGCAATAATCTACTTTCCATTCATGTTGATGTCCTAGACAGCGTCATTCTCAACAACTATACTGACTCCAAAATTTCCATTTCAAGAGTCTCACTGAGATCACCATCTTCTGTTTTTCTTGGACATCCCTCCAACAATTCTGAGCCAATATGCTTCAACCACAGTGGAACCTCCCATTGACTGCCTCTTCCACTTTTCACTGTCTATCATACCGCCACCATTTCATTTGCCTCCTCACCCTGGTTAGACTCCACAATCCCTTACTGCAATGTTTCCCTTTCATATACCTTTGGTGTTTTTGTTCTTTTCTTCTTCTGTCTTCCAAAGCCAGCAAGATCCCAGTACAACCATGTGTCTGCATCTAAGCAGCTAAACACGAAAGGAGAAATCCTCACAACCACACTGACGACTCACTTATTAAATGTTTGTGCTAATTTCAGACAGGGCATCAGCACTGCCAGACAAGCACTAGTCACATTTTCTGACACAGTTTGCTCTCCCACTCTCCAGGGGGCCTGTTTCATCATGTCTTCTTTCTCTGCAGACTTTCAATAACAACTACTCCTCATAACTAATTTTCAGCTTTTTTATTTTGCTAAGAAAACCAAAAGGTAAACTGCAATGACAATCCACTTCAAAATTTCATGGAAAAGACCATGAGTGTTCTGAAATATCTAAAGGAAAAGTGGCCGGGCACGGTGGCTCACGCCTGTAATCCTAGCACTTTGGGAAGCTGAGGCAGGCAAATCACCTGAGGTCAGGAGTTCGAGACCAGCCTGGTCAACATGGTTAAACCCCATCCCTACCAAAAAATAAAAAAAGTACCCAGGCGTGATGGTGTGCACCTGTAGTCCCAGCTACTGGGGAGGCTTGGGTGGGAGGATCACTTGAACCTGGGAAGCGGAGGTTGCAGTGAGCCAAGATTGCACCACTGCACTCCAGCCTGGGCGATAGAGTGAGACCCTGACTCAACAAATAAATAAATAAAGGAAAAGTAGGGAGACAGGTGGGAAAAGTACAGGCAGCATAAGCAATGGACTTTACCTTCTTTCTATCTGTCTTCAAGGCCAGCTCTGATATCACTGTGGAGGGCCTCTAGCCGGAGACATGGCAGACACGGAAATTAATGCCCATTGGAAGTCATAGCACCTGGATCTTGGTCTTGGTTCTGCCCGTCTCACTGCTGCACAAACGTTACTCCCTAACACGGAGGATTACCAACTTAGTGAAAGGCTTAAAACTACAGAGACATTATTTTCTGATAAAATGGCATAACCAACTTCTATGCCTTATGTCTTTCAATGTATGCAAATGAATGGGAAAGTAGGAGTGGTTTAACTTTTCTGTAAACCTATTTGAACTCCTTTGGGGAAAGATGTAAATAAGCAGAGCTACATGTTCATTGTAAAGACACAGACGTGATGTTATCACCATTAGTAATAATTTAATTATATCAACTAATTGTTATTACATTCTAATGCATTTATGTAAAGACAAATTTTGTCTTCTTGCTAGCTTTGCCAATCAAACAAAAGAATAATGCTATCCTAGCTGATAAGAATAATGACTGCACCTGTCAAAATAGATTTATATCTGGCATCTCAGACAGTCTCTGCAGCATGTTTTTGCCAGGAATATTCACTTGTTCTTTCTTTCTTTTTCTTTTTTTTTTTTTTTTTTTTTTTTTTTTTTTTTTAAGGAAGAAGGCAGAAAGCAGGTTTCTACTACTCCTGAGCCTCCCTCTCCAATGATGCTCGGGGCAACAACCCTTCAAAATTAGGTACCAATCAGTGCCAATTCCTTTGATAACCATTGTAATAACATTAACATGATGAACTAATGAGATATTAATGTGGTTGTAACAGACATTTCCATAGGAGTTCCATTGTAATTGAGTAGGTTGATAATGTGCCTTAATCTGTGTTCGGCAAATGTAATGTATGATGAATAGGGAAAGGCAAAATTCTGATGACTTCCAGTTTGTAAGGTGCTTACTCTTTCAAAAAGGAAAAGAAATTCCTGTTTTTAAAAACAGATACATACATGAACATTTGAGAAATCTGAGCCCAGTGTCATAACCTCCTCAAGGCATCTCAAGGCGTTTTATACATTTAAGTTTCCAAATGGCAGTAGAATTGGAGAGTGAGTGTTTAAGATCTTTATTTGACTTTTAGTCTATCAACACCTAGCAAATTATAATTACAGATGGCAGAGCCTTGGAAATTCAGTGATGTGGTACCGTGAGTGTTGCTTTTTTTTTTTTTTTTGAGACAAAGTCTCACTTTGTCGCCCAGGCTGCTGGAGTGCAGTGGTGCCATCTCAGCTCACTGCAACCTCTGCCTCTGAGGCTCAAGCAATTCTCATGCTTCAGCCTCCCGAATAGCTGGGATTACAGGCTTGTGCCACCATGCCCGGCTAATTTTTTGTAGATATGGGGTTTTGTCATGTTGGCCAGGCTGGTCTCGAGCTCCAGGCCTCAATTAATCCGCCCACCTTGGCCTCCCAAAGTGCTGGGATTACAGACATGAGCCACCGCACCTGGCAGTATTGCTTTTAAAGAAAAGAAACACCACACAGAGAGACATATACACACAGATACGCATAGAAGTACGCACAAATGTGCACACATACACACATGAGCATATGCATGTTCACTCACACACAGAAGAGCTCCTATTGTTTGGGAAAAATTTTTAAAAAAATAAGGTCAAGAGCCTAGAAAGAAATAAAAAGGGACACGGTGATAGAAAACAAACAGCAAAAGCAAGATGGAAAAGCTGAGATATTCAGAGTCGTTCCATTGGTTTTAAGAGGATACCTGTAAATAACCCTGGCTTGAACTCTGCTGAAAGAGAGAGGAAAGAACGAGGCCTTTGTATGATTATTTATTCCAGCAAACAACAGCACACGGCAACTCAGAGCCTTGCTATTCCCTCAGCTAATATTTGGAAGACATTGTATCTCAAGGGCAAATTCTAAGTGTTCTTCCTCTCTCTAAAGTAAAGAGGAAAGGGGGAAAAATTGGAAGCTTCTATCACCCAAGGATAAAAAAGAAAATACTGATGAAATTCCACATTGGACATTGTATGAGGAAGATAACAAATTCAGGAAAGGGTGTGATGATAAGCTTTGCTTAGCAAATACAAATGAAGGCTATGTAAACCCATGGGATTTTTCTTAAGGCAGACTATGGTTAAATTAACTGGCAGCATTTCAACATCTCCTTAACAGTAAATGTTGCTGCCAGTGCTTTTCATATTTTAACCCCCTCTATGCAAGGCCCACTTCCTTGAACTGCTCCTAATAGTCTCAGTTTTGAACACAAAGAGGCAGTAGCCTGAGAATTCTCTAGCTTCCTCTGATCTTTCCCAATTCCATTTCCAGCTGATATTTAAATGGCCCCATTTCTCTGCTTCTCTTGGAAGAAGTGACTTTCTTAGTGTGACTCAGCACCATGTGTTTGCCTGGAGGCCAGCTTCCAGGGCCTTCACTTTTCTACTTCATTATAGCCAACCTGTAGTTACTAGAGGGAATTATTTGGAATCTGGATTATTCTCCTTCTCCACCTCTATTTTCACCCAGCATTTCTCTACCTGCCAGTGGCCTTACCAAAATTTTTTATCTGTCTGTAAATTTGACAATGGTAAAAGTTTTCAAAATAAAAGCTTTTAGGCTATGAAGCAGGCAGACCTGCTTCATAGGAGGATAAAGATCATCATCTTGGGATTCAGGAGGGAGGGCCTGTTTGCAAATTCTGGTTTCTCCACTTAGTATCTTTGTGACCTACCACTTAACCTCTCTGCATTTCAGCTTCCTCATCTATAAAAACTGAGACAACAAAATCAAAGGTTGTACAAGATGTAAATGAGACAACCTACGAGAAGTACAGAGCATGCTGCCAAGAACTTTGCACTCTTGTTGAATGAGTTTCCCTTCCTCTTTCAAGCAAATGTATTTCCATATAGCAGGCACTTTTTCCCCCATGACACTGAATAATAGTTCGGAATATAAAATGTCAAGTTTTACTCATTTTACCCCGAAGTCTAAAAAAGGCAGAGGTAGGGAACGAAGCCATTTTCTGCATCTCCCACTCAGCCCTAAGTGGCTAAGAAACTGAGTCAGGAAGTGAAGAGGGAACAGTAGTCACATCTGTAGTGTTCATTGCTGACTTTTAACCTTTTGAGGGTGCTGTTCCTGAGACAGTATGTACAGCTGGTGGAAAAAATCTCTTTACTAATCTGCCCTCTCCCACAGTTTCAAACCACTCCACCAATATCTTTCTTCATTAGATTTTTGTTGGAAGATTCAGAAACCCATCTTTTCCTGGTTATCCTTCATGATCTTCTGTAATCCCTCAGTTAGGTTACTTCCTGAGACAGTGAACATATATTAACTTAGTGGTTGAGTCGTCCATTTAATTCACATTTAATGAGTAATTTTCACACGGTAGCTCTGTGCTAGGCATGAGTGATTCAAAGAAAAAAGCCAAGGTTGCAGCCTCGAAGGAGCTTACTATGCAGTGGGAGAGAAAGGTGAATGGACAGAGGTATCGCGGGAGCACAGGAAAGGGGAGATGAGCCCTACCGTCTTCGGGGATGGAGGTTTGGAAGAGGATGGGAAAGATGCAAAGAAGAATCTAGTTTTGCCATTTCCGGAGGAACTGGCACCTAAGAGAATTCATAATAATAAAGAAGAGTTACCATTCCCAACAAGTTTCTCTCTATCACCACTCTCAACCATCTTATGTTTTGAAAAAATATGGTGTGCTAGATTGGGTCCTCCAAAAAACAGATACCCAAACAGAATGAATGTGCAAAAAAACTTATTGGGGAAGCCACTGGTGAGAGAAAACTGGGAGGAAACAGGAGGAAGCTGGAAGAGCTGTCAGATCTTAATGGAGGTCTAACTCCTGTGAGGAGAGAGAAAAGGAGGCCGAGCCAGGTTTGGAAGAGACCTGGACTGCTATGCAGTTCTAGGGAAATTTGAGCAAGATCAATGCATAGTTATGGAGCTTGAGTTGCCTGTCACAGCAGTCCCCATCCCCCAGAATGGGCCTGCCTTAGTATATCTGCCACACTCGGTCAACAGCAGGGAACAGCCAGGGGAAGTGTGCCTTGGCATGAACGTGGTGGTGAACTTCCGCATGCAGTAGCTTGGGGCTTTTGGTTAATTACGCTCCTTGGGCTGAGTACAGTGGCTCATACCTGTAATCACAATACTTTGGGAGGCCAAGGCAGGAAGATTGCTTGAGCCCAGGTGTTTGAGACCAGTCTGGGCAACATAGTGAAACTCCGTCTTTAAAAAAGAAAAAAGAAAAATGCTCCCTAAAGTCAAACATCTGAGAGGTACACATACATGGTTTTCACATTTGGTCTACACTTCTTAAAAATTATTCATTGTTTGTTCTACATTTCTTAAAAATTATTCATTATTAATTCCTTTTCCCACTTAAAAATACAACATATAATGAAATATGAGCTATCAAAACAAATACTGACTTGTTTAATTATATGCTGTGTTTTAGCCATGTTTTCAAAATGTTAGAAATAACTGCAAAATATCCATTTCTACTGTATTAATCTGCTAGGGCTCCCATAACAAAATGCCACAGTCTAGGAGGCTTAAACAACAGAAATTTATTTCTCACAGTTCCAGAGACTGGAAGTCCAAGATCAAGGTGCTAATAAGGTTGGTTTCTCCCGTGGTCTCTCTCCTTGGCTTGCAGATGGCCACCTTCTACGTGGCCTTATCTCTGTGTGCACACATCCCTGGTGTCGTTCTCTCTTTTTATGGGCTGCCAGTCATGCTGGACTAGGAACCCACCCTTATGACCTCATTTAACTGTAATCACCACTTTAAAGTCCCTGTCTCCTGTTACACTGGAGGTTAGGGCTTTAAAATACAAATGTTGGGCCAGGCGCGGTGGCTCACACCTACAATTCCAGCACTTTGGGAGGCTGAGGCAGGCAGATCACTTGAGGTCAGGAGTTCGAGACCAGCTTGGCCAACATGGGGAAACCCTGTCTCTACTAAAAATACAAAAATTAGCTGGGTGTGGTGGCGGGCGCCTGTAGTCCCAGCTACTCGGGAGGCTGAGGCAGGAGAATCGCTTGAACCTGGGAGGCAGAGGTTGCAGTGAGCTGAGATCGTGCCACTGCACTCCAGCCTGGGCAACACAGCAAGACTCGGTCTCAAAAATAAATTAATTAATTAATTAATTAATTTTGAGAAGACATAATCCAGTCCCTAACACCTACCTTGCATGATTTCAATAATGCCCAGGTTTTTCACATTCTGTGATGGGAACTCCTGCCTTGAAATGTGTACAGGGAATAAGAAGAGATAAATAAGGCCAAATCGAGGTGCACTGCTTTGGGACAGTCTCCAAAGAAGGAGCTGGGGAGGAAGAGGTGGAGGGAAAGGAGGGGTGGTAGGGAGAAGAAGAAAAGGAGATAACTTAGCTTGTATATTTTCTCTGTCACTGTTAGCAGAGATTCCATATTTATTATTTATCAGAGATAACTAAATAATGGATAATTGTATCCTTTTCTTGTATTAGGAAGCATTGGGATAACCATAGTCCACATGGCCAGAATATGCAGCATTCTAATTTCTGTCCCTGCCATTGACTAATATGGTCATTTTGAGTATTACAATTTTCTTCTATTTTTAGAGGAAATCAAATATTGCATAATAAACTGTAGCAAAAAAACAAAACTATATTATGTTTCTCAGCAATTATAAATAACCAGATCAACTCTAATCAAATTGAAGGAACATTTAGAGTCTACTGAGTCCATTAGCTGTGGTGTAAGGTAAACAGAATAAAAAGAATACTCTTAACAAGAGACACAGGTCCTTGCTAGCTCTGACTATACCCTCCTCTGAATGGACGTGGTGATGCACAGCACCTGGGGACCCTCAGGTGGTTAGACCTGGGTGGATTCCTAACCCAAAGTTTGCCTAACCTTACATTAGTCAAGGAAAGGCCATTGTTCCCAGTCTTCCCAGCAACCAGGCCCATGAGGTCCATTTGTTAGCGCTACTTCCTGACAGACTCAGCGAAACCTCCTAAGAACCCTTCTCTTTTCTTGGGCTGGCTGGTGTAAGGTTTTCTTTCTGCAATCAAGGGAACTATCACTACTAATTTGGGGTTCAGGACTCTAGTTTGGCTGTGCCTTTCAATGCCATCAAATCTAGGAAAACACTCCAATGCCTGAATGTCTCTCAATCTAATCTACCAAAAAGGACTTTCTGTTGACATTCTGTTTATTAGACATTATGTGACATTTTTTATTACTGTTATTCCATATTCAAAGTGTGTGAGACATCAGTCAGTGCTGAATCACCTTAACATGTTATCTCCATTTGCAAAGAATTTGTCTTGGCATCTGCAGATGGATTTACCTATAAATAATAAAACATACCTTGAGCTAAAGAAAAACTCCAGTTGATATAGCTTATCAGGAAAAAGAAAAAAAGAACGAATAGATGAGTTTTCAAATCAGGGTTCTTCCCATTCATTGTGAAGCTTAATCAAAGAATGCTAAATACAGAAGAGGAAAGAACCCAGAGCTAGAAATCAGGAGGCCTAGACACTATGCCAGATCACTCAACAAATAACTCTGTGTCCTCAGGGACTTGCCCATAAGCCCTTGCAGTTTCCTTACCTCTCTGAGCATAACAACAGCTACCTAAGCTATTGACAGGGTCCTTATGGGGAGTCAGCAAGAGTGGATGCATAGCGGTGACTCAATAGTTAGAATGCAACATGAAAAATAGGTTTTTTTAAAACGATGTGTCATCTACTGGTCTAAGTACAAGTCTGCCTTGATTATTTCAAAGTAATGCTTATGCTTCCATTTTAAAATATAAGAATATGACATTCAAAATATATGGAAATGTCCTTTTATCTAATGCCTCCACTTTGACATGCAAAATCTACTCATGAGAACCAGCAAATGCAGTTGGCTTTGCATTCCTGACCTCAGGCCTGACAGGGACATGAGTTAGATGTGACTTGGACACGATGGCTGACATCAATTTTCCGTTCTCATCCACGGCCCCACTTCCTCTCTTTCTATTTCAATCTTAAGTGTCATGTACATAGAAAATAAATCTTACTTTATATTATGCATGCTATGCTCAAAAAATACTAGGTATTCCACGATAAATATTGTTGAACAGTTTTCAAGTCAGTAGTAAAACTGCCCTGAAAATTATTCCTTTTTATTCACTGACTATACTACTGCAATGCAAATTTTCTCTTCCCCTCATTTTTATTTAGGAATCCTCATAAAACTTTAAAAGTATGTTTATAATTTTAGTCCTCCAATTTGATTTAAGTTATTGAGGTCAGGAGATTTGTCTTTTTTTTATATTTTCTCCGTGGATTTTAATGTAGCAGATGCTCAACAAACAGTGGTTGCTTGACTAAATATTCAGTGCAACAACTGACAATTCATTTAAAAAAAAAAAGCATATATCAGTTGCATCATGAATTGACTGATCAACTCTTCAATCTTTTAATACCCAAATAAACTCTTCTTCTCATTTTTGAGGAACAGTGGTTCGAATTAAACATGTCCATATAGGACAGTAAGAAAGTCCTAATGAATGAATGAAATATGTCCATATAGGACATTAGGAAAGGTTGTTAATTCTTAACCTTTTTATTCATATTTTATACTATGTTATTACTTACCCTGTATCCTGAAAGTCTTCTTTATTTTAATGGGGAAAAAGATAGCAAAAGAATGTGTAAGAGAAGCTTTTGGGAAAAGAAGATTAATCAAATAGGAAGTTTTCTAGTATGAAAAGGTTTCTTTAAAAAAAAAAAAAGCATTCACAAAATAAAACAAGTCAGCATTCTCAATGCTGGAAAATGACAGTGACTAAAAAAGTCTTTCCGCCTGTGTGAGCATTGTCCTCTGTCCCATCCCCAGTGCTGGGTAATGCAGAGGTATAATTTAGGATGGATTCACAAACAAAATGGTCAATGGTTCAGCACAAACCAAACATGAGCAGACACATTTCTAAACCCAACCGTCATGCTGCTTACACAATCTGTTGATCCATTGAACAAATATATGTTGAAAGATTAAGCGGGAGTTGACTGCCATTCAGGAAGATAAATGTAGAGTAGACTCATTTTCCGCCTGACTTAATGCTTAAGGATTTGTATTAGAAGGATGTTGGGGAGGGCAATGTCTGTGAGGATGGGGGAAGGGAAATTCCAGTCACCCAGATCTTTAGAATGAGATTATCTCGCCAAGGACCTCACACAGAGGCCTTTGCTAGCCATCTTTCACACCCTGGACCATCTTTTCCCCTTACTCTTTTATTGTGGCAAAAAAAAAAAAAAAAAAAATCAAGAAAATAAACTAGTGCTGCAGGAGCGCTTGCCTTGCCTATTCAGGCCTTGTTGATGGAACGATAGGAGACAGATTGTCTTATACAGTTCAGTTTGAGATTTCAATGGGGAGAGAAGAGTCAGGCTGTCATAAAGGCACATTGTTATCCAGCTGTCTCAGAAAAGGTCTGTGAGCCATTAAGCTATAGAGAGAATTGAAAGCCTGAAGCTGGAAACGCGGTGTCCCTGCTGGTAGGGCCAGTGCCATCCCCAGGCAGAGAACAGGGCCAACCTTGATTCAACTCAACTTGTTGACACCTTCCTCAGTTGGCGTACGAGGCCAGGCTTCTGGAGTTGTATTTGTTATCTTTGTTGGACTGAAAAACACAGTCCTTCACAGATGTTGATCTTGTTATAAGTGTTTGAGTTTCACATCAGAGCTTTGTTAGAAAGAAATAAAAGAGGGGATAGAGGAGGAAGAGGGGAAGAAAGAAGGAAAGGAAAGAAAGGAAGGGAGGAAGGGCACAAGGAAGGAAGGAAAAAGGAAAAGAGAACAAAAGAGAAAGAACAACAATTTGTACAACGTAAGAGGGATTTTCTTGATTTGTAAACCTGGTACATGGCTACAATACAATAATGCGACCATGCGGCTTCCTTGTTTAGCAAGCTGTGAACAATTTTTAGAGCCATCCAACAACTCTGGCCTGATCAGGAATGCATTCAGACAGAAAACCACTGAGCACTGCAAAAAGAGATGGATCTTGACCCACCAGAGTACGTGTGCCAATAAATGCACTGGAAAGCAATTCACTTTGATTCAACATTTATTGAGCGACCGTATGGGTCATGACACAGGAGCAGAAACCACACAAGCTTACAAAAGACATGGTTTTTGCCCTTGCAAAGTACATATGCCAACAAAGACCATGTGGACGTGTACAGAATGTTGTGTAGATGTCCGGGAGCGATATGTTTCCTTTTGTATTGAAGAGTAAGTTGAATCTTCTAAGTTGGGAATAATTTTAGGCAGGTGCTAGATTTACAGTGCTGTGAAGAAGTGAAGAGAGATGAGCATGGAAAGTTTCATATATACGGGGTAGACATAAAGGCCAACGAAGAAACGGTATTCAAAGTAAGCTAAGCACATCTTTATTTGCCAAGCAAAGCGATGAGTTTGGAAATCAAGTAGGTGTTGGGTAAAAATGACTGATGAAAGGTCTTGAAATTATTTTTAGCCAGTCATATGAACCCTTGTATTTCACTTTTAAATGCATCTAGTGCAAGATGAAGAATGGCTAAGATGTAAATGGATGCACATAATTCTCTAAATCAGATCTCTTCGAGTGGTTCTTTTTAACTTTTAATTTTTTTTTGAGGTCTCCAAGTTGAAGAAGTTAATGACCCACATATTCTAACCCTCTGTGTCAATTTCTTGTTGTTGTTTTATTTCACTGGAAAATTCTGTTGAGATTTTAAATGATGCCACACAACAGCTAGGTATGGGCCATTTCTTTACCATAACATCCCCATCTTCTCCTCAATGCCACCATTATTAGCTTCATCCTTCATGATCACTTGACTTCCAGATAAAACCAACTATCTAATAGCATAAGTCTCAGTCAAGTTTTAACTTTTGGATCTGTGGGTGTGCAGCTCGTTTTATTCCATTGTATCTTAACCAAACATCATTGACTTTGTTTTTTTTTTTTCATAGGTTTTTGGGGAACAGGTGATGTTTGGTTACATGAATAAGTTAACCAATAATAATAAGTGTTGATTTCTGAGATTTTGGTGCACCCATCACCTGAGCAGTATACACTGTACCCAATTTGTAGTCTCTTATCCCTCACCCCCTGCCCACCCTTTACCAACCGAGTCCCCAAAGTCCATTGTTTCATTCTTATGCCTTTGCATCCTCATAGCTTAGCTTCCACTTATGAGTGAGCGCATACGATCAAACATTATTGACTTTCAATGCTTAATCTTAAGCATCTGATCTTTCCTCTTCTTGGATAGCTAGTACTTAGCAAGCCAAAACTTTAATCATAAAAATAGGAAAGAAAGGCCGGGCGCGGTGGCTCAAGCCTGTAATCCCAGCACTTTGGGAGGCCGAGACGGGCGGATCACGAGGTCAGGAGATCGAGACCATCCTGGCTAACACGGTGAAACCTCGTCTCTACTAAAAATACAAAAACCAGCCGGGCGAGGTGGCGGGCGCCTGTAGTCCCAGCTACTCGGGAGGCTGAGGCAGGAGAATGCCGTAAATCCGGGAGGCGGAGCTTACAGTGAGCCCAGATCCGGCCACTGCACTCCAGCCCAGGCGACAGAGTGAGACTCCGCCTCAAAAAAAAAAAAAAAGGAAAGAAAAAAAAAAACAGTGAATTCACTGGAAATGTTTTGCAGTGTAAAGAAAATATGACCATCTGGATTAAATTACTGTAGGTTATGGACTGAGATGTCTGTTTGGCTTGGCTTGAGGTGAAGGGAGGTTACACTGTGTCTAGCAGCGCAGTGTCACAGCGTACCATTCTATGAGCAGCTTTTGTCTTCATGTAAGACTACACCACTGGATAAGCAAATCTGTGTTAATCTTGCACATGATGAAGGTTGGAAAGCATTCCTAGATATATTCACGCAGCTTCCTAAATCTCTTTCTCCTCTGCCCTGGGGTGCACAGGGAACATAAGGAGTATGCTACCCTCTCACCAGCTCCAATTGCCTCAGGTCCAGGTGAGCAGATTTGTCTTAAAATACCTCCATAAGTGAGTATGAGCTGATAACAGAGCCTAATCAGAGAACCTTTTCATCCAACAAGGGCAGGAACTGGTACAGGCTCTCCTGATTGACTTGTGGCTGTCCAGGAAAGGAAACAGGGTGGATGTGGGCTCAGTGCTACTTTGGCAGGAGGTAATACCAGCCTAGACACCCCTCGATGAAGGAAGACAGGACTAAATTGTCGTTGGAGGATTTCAAGGAGAGGAAAGTTAACGATTCTGCCACAAATTATTTTCTGAACTGAAAGAAATAATTCTGTTTTTATCCCCTAAATCCAAAAGACATTCTTCCAGAATAGCAAAACTAATGGTAGCCAGAGCTAATGGAGGGTTCTAAAAGCGTTTTATTCTTTCTCAACGAAGCTCCATGTGTATGATGACATTTTCAGAAAGAGTTAAATGCTATTTTGCCAAAATTAAAAGCACAGTTGAAAATTTACTCCAAATACAATGGTCTGCTGGGTTTGAAATATTGCTCCAGAGACAAGCCCCATGGTGCTGGAGAATACCTGAATCAGCAGAAGGCGGGAAGGAGCATGAAGACTGTATTTATTATGTCTTGAGACGACTCCATAGGTCACTGCTGAGTTCTGTTTACACTGCACTGACCCTTCACACTCCAGAGCAGTTTGTTCAGCTGTGATCTACAACCAAGAATACATTCAGTACGTCATCTGCTAGGCCCTACTCTAGCCAACTGATCTACCAAGAATAGGGACAGTATGCACTGAGAAACGTCCATTATCCTGCAGTTCTATGAATTGTTTGTTTTCTCCTTTTGCACTTTTGTACTAATAAAAATTTATATGTCTTGGGACACCAATGTAAAGCATGATCCTAATAGAATGGATCTTAACAAAGCGATTATTTCCACTGTACGTTGTGGTAATTGGAAAATGAGCCTGTGGAAACAATCCTATCTCTAGGTCATTATTTCACCCATCCCAATTAGAATGTGTTCAAATACTGAAGTGCAATATAACGCTTTTTGTAATAGCCTGTGCCAGCTCTTTTGCAAAGGGCTATTTGAGGTCACCGAGCTGTGATAGAAAAGAAACCACGGCAGTTGGTTTATCTCTGAGGCTGACATCTACATTCTGACTTACAGGGGGTCTGTTTTTTGAATTTGGAGCTTCCTGATCAGTTTATCCACTCATTCAAAAGCAGAATATTCCTCTACACTTCCACAAGAAATGTGTTTGTGATTTCTTTAAGGCCAAAAACAGTCTCACACACATAATATAAACAATAATTAATAATTATATGGTGTTTATTTCCCAGACAAAACTCCAATTCCAGGGACCTGACTACCTCAGCCACTCAATCTTGAGCTACATAATTAGCTCATGTGGGTTTTTTTTTTTTAGAGACCAAGTCTCGCTCTTTCCCCCAGACTAGAGTGCAGTGGTGCAATCTCAGCTCATTGCAAGCTCCGCCTCCCGGGTTCACGCCATTCTCCTGCCTCAGCCTCCCAAGTAGCCGGGATCACAGGCGCCCGCCACCGCGCTCGGCTAGTTTTTTGTATTTTTAGTAGAGACGGGGTTTCACCGTGTTAGCCAGGGTGGTTT
>NW_012117877.1:1436596-1440058 GCF_000951035.1 Colobus angolensis palliatus | reverse complement strand
AGAGTGAGATAGAGAGAGGAGGAGAGAAAAAAGGGGGGAGAAATGCGAGAGGAGAGAAGAAAATGAAGAGGAGAGGTTTTTCAAAAAGAAAGAAAGGAAAGAAAAATAAATAAAAGAAACCCCATAGGTCTATGTCTCACATGAAGAATGGTGGGATAATAAAGGAAGTGATGTTGATGAATATAAAGTGATCAAGTAAGCACTATTTTTTGAAGATGAGACAAAACAGGATTTAGAATTCTATTTCCAGCAACATGGCAGACTAATCCCTCCGGGCATAACTAAAATGCTGTATAAAATATTTAAAATGTCATTTGAATGCATGGCTTGGCTGGCAGGAAAATATATGGACGGATTGGAGGCCAGAGATGAAAAGTGTGAATCTAGAAAGATAAGCAAGCAGTAGAGAAGGCATTGAAGACCCCTCAAGTGGCCTGTAGCTCATATTTTTCTGGGCTCCCCCCGTACAAGTTGGGGCTTTAGCAAAGAAACAGGTCAGATTAAAGAGCTTTGGCATAAAACTGGTTCCTCCAAATATATACATTCTCAGAGTGTAGGGGGAAAATTATTCCACACACTGCAAAGGGAGATGTTTGGCATTTATGCTTCTGTTGATGTTGGCTTTGGATTTGAGTGAAGTAAAAAAATAAAAAGTAAATTATACTGTCGCATTAAGGATTTCTAAACACAAGCCTTATTTATGTGAGTTTGATGTCAGAATTTTCGTTGTCTGCATGACTCAAAAAAAAATACATACTAAAAACAATGTTTTCTCTAAGTGGTCCAGCCATCACATCCACATGCTATGAAGTTATACACACCAATTCTGGCCAGAACTTAGTCACACGACCATGCTTAGCTATGAAGAATGCTGGAAAATGTAGTCTTTATTATAAGCTCCAAGGTTCTATTCATGAAAAGAAACTGAAGAATGAATATTGAGGGTGGGGAGTAGGAGTAAGCTCTGCCTTGATCTTCAAATTCTGAGACAACTCCCAAAGAGAGAATTAAGGTAATACTTTCTCCTTGGACATCTTTTTGTTTGGCTTTTTGAAATTTATTGTAGAATAAATCAGTTTTGCTTCCTTTCAACTTTTCATTTAAAAAGTATAAAAATATATATTTGAAATTGAGAATCAATTTGTTAAATAATAGGAAAAAGGAAAGAAGAATCCAGGAGCAAGAAATTACATAAAGTGCAATTAAGTTGAAGTTAAAGTTCTATGTCTAGGGGAACTTTCAGTCCCTAGGGTAGACAAAGCTGATCAGAACTGAAGCAGTCTTACTATTTCTTCTCTGTTTCCTTCATTTTGCTTCTCATAACACAAGTTTCCTCAAAAGAGTGTAATGGTAAAACCCCCCTGCAAAGCTAGAAAAACAGAGAAGTAACTGGTTTCCTTTTAATGGAATGTTGTTTTTTGTTCTTTTTTGTTTTTTTAGGTGTCTGACCAAAGCATAGGAAATTGGAAAGTTAAACTTTTTAAACTTTTTAAAAGGGATATTTTCTACAATAAGATAACATCTTTTAAAAACAGACACACAAGCTGGGCAAAGTGGTGTATGTCTATAGTCCCAGCTACTCAGGAGGTTAGGGTGAGGAATCACTGAGTCCAGGAGCTTGAGACCAGCCTGGGCAACACAGTGAGACTCCATATCTAAGAAAGTCATAATTATTATTTTAATAAAATTAAATTTAAAATTATTTAATTCATTCAAAAAATAAAAACACATACAGATAGCTAATGCTCTAAATGTCTTGGTGGAAGGTGATTGTAAGTTTCTCTTTATAGGATTAGCTGTACACTATAAAAAAAAATCAGAGCACCAAATCTGAAAGTCCACTGGAAGGCCATATGTAATTTCTCAGAAATAAGGAAAGTATTTTATTTTTGTGTAGTGATTCCACTAATCTACAAAACAAAAATTAAAACTTGCTGTTGGGCAATTATCAAAATGACAATGACTGGTGGGAATGATTGTCCTGGGTAAGGCAAGAGTGGACTAAATTACTGGCTGATTTGGGGTGCATAGAGGAAACTTCTCCTGTTGAAGCTTCTCAGACATTCACACGATTCTTGCACACTTGTACATACACCCACAGACACACACCTGAATGTGAGTCACTACAACCCACTACATGAGCACAAAAGATTGCTGAATGATTCAGCCCTATTATCTGAAACCTCAGATTTCAGATCTATGCTTAGTCCATGAAAATGGACAGCAATGAATCTTTAATTGTTATTATTTTTTTTTTTGAGACGGAGTCTCGCTCTGTCGACCAGGCTTGAGTGCAGTGGCGCCATCTCGGCTCACTGCAAGCTCTGCCTCCCGGGTTCACACCATTCTCCTGCCTCAGCCTCTCGAGCAGCTGGGACTACAAGCACCCGCCACCACACCCAGCTAATTTTTTGTATTTTTAGTAGAGATGGGGTTTCACCGTGTTAGCCAGGATGGTCTCGATCTCCTGATCTCATGATCCACCCGCCTCGGCCTACCAAAGTACTGGGATTACAGGCGTGAGCCACCGCGCCTCGGCCATGTGGGGGGTCTCTTAAAGGGGAACTCCCACATACGGATTAACCTCCTCTAGACACCTTCTACATATGCCCCGCCCCCCGCTCACCTAGCACCTCGTGCTTCTCCCTGCCCTGGCACTAGCGCACTGCACAGCCACTCCACACAACCAGCTATTTTAAGGCAGGATCTTAATCATCTGTGGAGCCCCAGTGCCTCCCACATTGCCTGACACACAGTTGGCACTCAATTAACGTGTGCTGTATGAATGAATGAAACAAAGTTCAGGACACCATGTCATGATATTTTAAGTCTGGTGCAAGTCCACAGCGATAAGATGAGGCTCATCTCCTTCATCAACAGGTGTTCTGTCTGTTCTTCCTTCTCCAATCATCGGGTGCTGTTCTGAAGCCGAGTGAGAGACCCGCATTGTACAGCCATATGCTCAGTGATTGATCTAGTGTGTAAGCTTCTCTGAATTGTAAGGACTTCAGGGGCAGGGACCACGCCTTGTTTATCTTGGATCCCCTACTGGTTTATAGCAAGTGCTTGATGGATGCATATTAAATAAATCTGATCTTTTAATCTATAAAACATTATTAGACAGTATGCTTTTGGCAATGGAATGAATGGGTCCTCTTAAAATTTATATGTTGAGAGGTGGGGTGCAATGGCTCATGCCTGTAATCACAGCACTTTGGGAGGCTGAGGTGGGTAGATTATCTGAGGTCAGGAGTTCGAGACCAGCCTGGCCAACATGGTGAAACCCCATCTCTACTAAAAATACAAAAATTAGCCAGGCATGGTGGTGCATGCTTGTAATCCCAGCTACTCAGGAGGGAGACAGGAGAATCTCTTGAACTGGGAGGCAGATGTTGCAGTGAGCCGAGATCAAACCACTGCACTCCAGCCTGGGTGACAGAGATGAGGCTCCATCGAAAAAAA
>NW_012117877.1:1407764-1432646 GCF_000951035.1 Colobus angolensis palliatus | reverse complement strand
GAAAAAATATGTGGTCTGTAAAACCTAAAATATTTACTACCTGGCCTGTTGGAGGAAAAGTTTGCCAATCTCTGTTTTATACCATTAACTATGAGATTAACAAAAACTTTTACCTTTGTGCAGAAGGTTAAAAAAAAAAGCATGGTTAAGGAAAAGGAGATGTTACCTCTTTATACACTCCTATAACCGTGACATTGCAACAAATAAAAATAACCACCTTTAAAAAAAATAAATCTTATTTAAATTGCTGTCTTCTGACTTATTTTGATTCCTTCTACTTACCCATGGAAATGAAATATGTGTGAATAGTTACTTAGGAATGCGATGATTTTTATTGTATGCTTTGTTTTGATTAGCCCTATAACATATTCCACTAATGGAATCTCTTCCTGGAATCCATAAATTCTCTTTCTCAGTTTTCCTTTTTGTGAAGTAAGAATTAGATCAGAAAGATTAGCATGTTTTTTGGAACATTAGGAAACTGGCTTTGAAGTCCTTTGAAGTCTTAGTCCTTTATGTGGTGGTAGCGATAGGGTATGATAGGGCCTATTTTAATTTAGTAATCCTTATTTTGGGATTTTGGGTTGTTCTCACCTTGATTTTTGTCACTGAAGTAGTCAGGTTATATCCACAGTCCCCTGAAGGGTACTTGTTTCAATTTGTTAGTAGTCAGTTCTTTCTTCTGGGACTCTACTATGTATGTCACAGTTAAGTATACTCTCAAACTAATGCTTAAACAGAAAAAAGAGGATCAACTCATTAGGCTTTGAGTTTAGTTATCCACTTGACCGGTGCTAATAAATCCTTTACATCTAAAATGTTCAGTATCGCAAAGGGCAAATTTTTTTGTTTGTTTGTTTTTTGAGACAGATCACTCTGTCAACCAGTCTGGAGTGCAGTGGCGCCATCTTGGCTCACTGCAACCTCCACCTTGCAGGTTCAAGCGATTCTTCTGCCTTAGCCTCCCAAGTAGCTGAGACTACAGGCGAGCGCCACCACACCCAGCTAATTTTTTGTATTTTTAGTAGAGATGGGGTTTCACCGTGTTAGCCAGGATGGTCTCAATCTCCTGACCTCGTGATCCACCCACTTCAGCCTCCCAAAATGCTGGCATTACAGGCGTGAGCCACTGCGCCCGGCAATGGACAGCAATAAATCTATCACAATATAGTACTGCAAGAGGGAAGAAACCAAACAAGAAAGGCTCTGCTAGAAATGGGCTGCATTTTGAAGGGTAGACATGACCAATATATTTTCATGTGCATTTTAAGTGAATCGAGATTTCTTTAAGTTTATTCTTTGGAGCAGATCCTGCAGCAATCCTCTGCACTCCAGTCATCTTTTCTTTTCCTCGATTTTTGAGATTCCCTGGATCTGTGATAGTAAGGCACCAAAATGTAGAATTTATCCAATGGGCTTAACTTGCTGAAGGATTGGGATTATGAAAAATATTAAAGATATTTCACTAAGTCATGACTTGATACGGGTATATTTTTGAGGATTGTTTTCCATTCAATTGATAGATCCATATAAAAAGGTTTTAACCAAATAGGATTTTATTGTTCTTATGTAACAAGTCCAAGAGTAGGCCATCTTATTCTTTTTTTTTTTTTTTTTTTTTGAGACAGAGTTTCACTGTAGTTCCCCAGGCTAGAGTGCAATGGTGCGATCTCGGCTCACCACAACCTCTGCCTCCCGGGTTCAAGCGATTCTGCTGCCTCAGCCTCCCGAGTAGCTTGGATTACAGGCATGCGCCACCATGCCTGGCTAATTTTGTATTTTTAGTAGAGATGGGTTTCTCCATGTTGATCAAGCTGGTCTTGAACTCCTGACCTCAGGAGATCCACCTGCTTCGGCCTCCCAAAGTGCTGGGGTTACAGGCATGAGCCACCACACTTGCCCTAAGCCATTTTATTCTATTTCTATCTTTTTCGTCTGCCTTTTTTAGCCTTTTGCTATCATCCTCAGGGTCTCATGATAGTAGCTATTCCTCTGGGCATCGCGTCCACATTCCAGGCAGGAAGAAGAAAAAAGTGACAAAGAGGAAAAGGGTGTGCCAGTATCAGGAAAGCAAAACTTCCCTAGATATCCCTATAGAATTCAACTTATGCCTCACTGGCCAGAAGTGAGAGAAAAGCTGCAGGGAAGGCTGGGAAATGGGCTGTTTTTAGTAGACGCACTGTTACCTCAAACAAATCAAGGTCTTGATACCAATGATAAGAAAGAATGGCATGAAATTTAATGCCAAAATTCTAGAATTTCAATCCATGGGGACAGTAATTTGGCTTCTCAGAGAAAGGTGTAATATCATATTTACTTTTTGCTCTCCATGAGCTAACACACAGTATGCAGTCTTTCAAAAACTATTTATTGAGCTCCTATTATGTCCTGTGTGCTATTTTAGATGCTTGGAATATATCCAGATAAAAATTCTTGTCCCCTTAGATCTTCTATTCTAGCAAGCAGAGACAGATTATAAACTATAGTCACAATAAGTAAATAAAGTCTACAGTTTGTTCAGAGTTGATAAAGTCTATGGAAATAAGTAAAAATATAGCTGAATAAGGAGAATTAGTAGTGGTGGGTGGAAGGAATGGGTTGTAATAAAAACAACACAGGAATTATGTATTAATCTGTTCTTTCATTCCTTGAACCTTCTAATTTCTGGAGAGCACAGTGTGTTTTATCTTGGAAAAAAACATAGTTCATTATTTTTTCAACTCCCATTCTTGGAAGCGCTGAATCCACTGCTGTTATTTACACAAGAAATGTCAAGGATTGTTTCAGGCAGTTTGGTAGGCTAGACAATGCTTCACACAAGGGGAACTGTTGGCAATTTACTTAAAGGGTCTAATTCCATAAGGAAGAGTAAAATTCAGTGGGAAAAAAGGAGCAATCAACAAAGAGAAAACGTTCTCTTGACCTTGAGCCTTTTGAGTGTCAGAAGCACGGCCTTTCTGAGGAATGTGGCTTTTCAATAGGCATAATGCTATCGGATTAACTCTTCTCTGCTTTAAATCATAAAAGTAAGAACT
Organism: Colobus angolensis palliatus; assembly: GCF_000951035.1. Taxonomy (NCBI): domain Eukaryota; kingdom Metazoa; phylum Chordata; class Mammalia; order Primates; family Cercopithecidae; genus Colobus; species Colobus angolensis. Next base: position 1,429,611 of record NW_012117877.1, on the reverse strand, counting down.
GTACACACACGTACACACACACGTGCACATACACACACACGTGCAGAGTTACAGTTTAGAGTTTTTTTTTTAATTCCAAAATCAACAACTCCCAAGGGATTGGGATTTGATTGATTTTATTTAAAGTCTGGGTGGGTTTCTGACCACTAAATATTTGCTTAATTATCCCAGCAATGAAGAGTGATGCTCTCATTAGCAAGGGTTAGAAGCCCATCTGTGTTCTCTTGCAGTTTTTTGTACAGGACTGTAAACCTGCAAATTGCATGTACAGTTGGGGAGTCAGATAACTGTAATTGCAGCTCTGATACTCATTATCCCATGAATTTGGGTAAAGTAATTTTTTCCCCCAGGTCTTGGCCTATCTGTGCATAAATTGTAGTTAATATTTTATGGTAAGCCAAAAAGCCTTGCCTTGTGTACTTCTCACTGGCAAAAAGTGATGCCCTAACAGATCCTGAAGTTGAAGTTCTTACACAGAACCAAAGAAACTACCACACAATTGGAAGGTACGAGGCATCTTATCACTTTGGAATTTGTAAACACAGAGATCACAACATGCCCGTCCATGTCCCTAAGGAAAACCAAAAGTGAATTCTTCTCCAGGAAGAAACACTGTGAGCTAAATTTCATGGGTGTTTAGGGAGATGAACTAACACAAATCATATGATAGTTATTCCCAGCGGGAGCAAATCTAGATTTTGTGAGGTCTGAAGTATTTACATTTTTGTGAGGGAAAGGTGAGTACTCTTTAGTAAAAGGATTACTTAATAGCTATGTCTTTAGAATGAAAAAAGTCACATTCTAAATTTTTAAAATATTAATAGCACAAATGTTACAAAATGCAAAAACACTTACATTTGTAACTGTCTGATACCCCTCTATATTATTTTTTCTACATTTTTTGGTCTGCATTCTTGACAACTGCTTCACAGAACAACAATTTTGAAAAAGTGTTTCCAGAAGTGGATTTACCATCAAACTTGAGCTTCAGGACCTCTCACTCCCATGGGTCCCTTGCAAGCCCCTATACCAATCTTCTATTTTCCTCAATTCTCATTTAAAAAGAAAACAAGATGATGTTTTTATAATTGTACATGTTGCACTATCCGGTTATATTCCTGAGAAGAAAGATCTTCCATTTACTAGGCTTCAATGAGAAACAAATATTCTACTTAGAGCTGACAACTGGATGAATTTTCCATGTTAGCTACTGACTGTTCATTTCCCTCCATCACTTACTCACTTACAATGCTGGGCCCTAAAAGACACGTTCACAGTGCAAGAAAATTCTCCCCCATATCTTCATGGCACGATACTGGGTTCATTAACACAACAGGCAATAGGAGTATTTCTAGAAGCCATTCCCACATGAGGATACCCATCCTAATTATCATTCTAAATAAACATTCACTACATACTTCCAGAAAGTGACTGTGAACCACATAAACATATCCTGTTAACCTCAAACTACCTGCATTCCCAACTCAACTTCCTCTTACTTGGATTCCCAACACTCATGGCCATTCCAATGGCATCCTATATGAGAAAAAGAGTAGTAAAAGGGAAGTTGGAATGGAAAGAGACTGTGATCTTAAACAATATGTTTTCACTGTGATCTTAAACAATATGTCATACTTTTGCAAATTTTACAGAAACATATGACTTCGCAAATGAGTGGCCCTAAATTTTTTTTTGTTTTTTTTTTCTTTTTTGAGACAGAGTCTCACTCTGTCACCCAGGCTAGAGTGCAGTAGTGTGACCTCGGCTCACTGCAAGCTCCACCTCCCAGGTTCATGCCATTCTCCTGCCTCAGCCTCCCGAGTAGCTGGGACTACAGGTGCCCACCACCACGCCCGGCTAATTTTTTGTGTTTTTAGTAGAGACGGAGTTTCACTGTGTTAGCCAGGATGGTCTCGATCTCCTGACCTCATGATCTGCCCACCTCGGCCTCCCAAAGAGCTGGGATTACAGGTGTGAGCCACCGTGCCCAGCCAGGTGGCCCTAAAATTTAACCATCATTCATTCCATGATAAACCTTCCTGTGATCCTGAGTCTTGATGTCTCCACAGCTGCTCCCATGATGGAGGTGATGCCTCTGAGGAAACAGACTGCTATTAAGGTGTCCAATAGGGTGAGCTTCAGGAGTAGCATTTTGACATTTCTAGCTCCCAAGAATATTGTGATATGGATACTGTTCCAGACTTCAGAGAACACAAATTATTCATTTAGCTGTGGTTCACTCATATATCTATCAAGTTACCCCCAAAATACTCACTAAACCCTACCCTCATTAAAAGACTATGCCAAGAGTTGTGGCTGATTGAAAAATAAGTAAGCCACAGTCCCTGCCCTCAAGGAACCTAGACTAGTAAAGGAGACAAAACATACATAACTCATAGTGCAAGGTAGACTGCACTGGAAGAGCAAAGGAAGTAGATGTCTAAGTTGGAGTTCAAATAACCAAACTGTGGGCTTATTCCTGTGAATAGTTTTATAGCCTCTGATTCTCAGTTTCCTTATCTATAAAATCCAAGTAGTAATACTCATCTCACAAGACTCATATAAGGATTAAAGGAGATAAAATTAAGCAAAATTGACTAAACACAAGGTTTTCGGTAAATATAATTCCCTAGAGGTAAAAACAGTCTTATTCTTTTATATATCTATTTATATTCTATTGCCTAATAAACCTCTGTTGAAAGTGGAATTGTGAAAAACAGGTGAATGAGATTAAAAAATTAAAAAAAAAAAAAAATGATGCAAGGGCTTCCCAGAGAACATCTGCCCTTACCCAAAACTTCAAAGAATATATTGGACCTGGAAAAATTAAAAAAAAAGAGGAAATGATTGGCTCATGAAACTAAGAACTCTAAGGGCAAATTTAGCTCTAGGTGGGCAGAGTCTTGGGATGTGAACAGTATTCCCGGAACCAGTCTCTCTCCTTTGCTTGGCTCTGCTTTTCTTTGTGTTGGCTTTATTCCCAGGCAGCCTCTTCCCACACCGTGGCAAAAGATCACCTGCACCTTCAGGTGTAGTGAGCCCAAATCTGCAATCTATGGTAGAAAGAGTCTCAGATTTGGAATATGTAAATGAGCTCACCCCTGGAGATAGTTGGGAGGGTGGCATGCAAATAGGGGAGGCATTTAGCTTAACTGTCGTCATGGGGACTGAGAATGCAAAAGGAGTGGATCCCTAAAAAAAAAAAAAATACTTCTGCAGCTAAGCAGAAGGAGGGAAAGAACTGCTGTGGAATTCTACAAAGCACACTTCAGGTAGAGAAGAAAACGAGCAAAAGCACAAATGTTTACTGGGCACATAGACCCTGGTGTCTGGGAGGATCCAAAGATTTGGTTCTGGCCTCAAGCAGGGGAGGTAAGGCTTCTCTGAAAAATAAACAACCATAATCCAAGGGAGGAAGTTAGTAAAGCCCTAAAAGGGTCGATAAATGCCATTCATTCAGAGAAGGCTGAGAGCTCTCTGAGCTGGAAGGATTGAAGACTTTTCAGAAAAGACATAGCAACTGAATTGGATTTTGAAGGAGTTTGTAGGGAAAATAGCATTCATAAATCACCTGAAAATTAAAATATCTCAAAACCAGCCCTAGCCTTGGGCTTTGAAGCTGTAGAGTTATTTAAGGGTCTGCAGAATCAAAACATCCAGTCATTTCTCACATCATCCTCATGGTCAAAGATTAAAGTGGAAACAGAGGCAGATAAGAAAGGTCACGGGGGTGGTTTGCGGCAAGAGCTACACTGCCTAGGCTAAAGTTCCCATTTTAAATGTTAAGTAATTATATCTCCTTACATTTGTTCATTTATCAATTTATTTATTTATTTATTTATTTTTTATTTTTTATTTTTTATTTTTTTTTTTTTGAGACGGAGTCTCGCTCTATCGCCCAGGCTGGAGTGCAGTGGCCGGATCTCAGCTCACTGCAAGCTCCGCCTCCCGGGTTTACGCCATTCTCCTGCCTCAGCCTCCTGAGTAGCTGGGACTACAGGCGCCCGCCACCTCGCCCGGCTAGTTTTTTGTATTTTTTAGTAGAGACGGGGTTTCACGGTGTTAGCCAGGATGGTCTCGATCTCCTGACCTCGTGATCCACCCGTCTCGGCCTCCCAAAGTGCTGGGATTACAGGCTTGAGCCACCGCGCCCGGCCTCATTTATCAATTTAACTAGATCTCCTTCTTTTATTGAGGTAAAATTCAGATAACATAAAATTAACTATTTTTAAAGGGTACAATTCAGTGGCATTTATAGTACATTAACACTGTTGTTCAATCATCACCTTTATCTAGTTCCAAAACATTGTCACCTCTCCAAAAGGAAACAGTACCACTAAGCAGTCACTCCCTGCTACTCCATCCCCAACACCCCCAGCCTCTGGCAACCACTGACCTATTTTGTATTTCTGTGGATTTATCTAATCTGGATAGTTCATATATATGGAATCACATAATATATGATTTTTTTGTGTCTGGCTTTTTTCACTTTGTATATGTTCTTGAGGTTAACCAGAACTCTTTCGGTGTTCCTTTTCATATTGTGTAACATGGAGCTATAAAGACCAACTCTATACCTAAATTCCATACCCCAGCAGCCCCCTTGTGATGGGTCTTCTACACTCAATGTCCACTGACTCTTGACAGTCCACGTTTTGAGGGGCTATTTCTTAAGAACTCCTTAGGGTTCTTCTGTAGTTATAAGGAAGTAGTTTACTTGATATATAATGACTGATAAATTAGCTGGTTGACTGTTGAGTGTTTGTAGACTCCAAGGTAGATTCTTTGACCAAACAGAACTCTTTCCCCAAGAACAGACAGTCAAGCATAAGAAGTAGGCAGGCAGCAGGGTAAGGGAGCCTGACTTAGGACCAGCTCAGCCTTCCATCCTACCACAGCTTCTTACCCGTTACCATGGAATTTAGTATCTGGAAGAGTTCTTGGAGAACATTCATTTTTTAGATAATGAAACTGAGGCTCTAATAAGTTTTTTTTTAATTATCCAAGATCACACAGTGAGAGCACCAGAGCTCATATAAGAGCTCAGAAATTCTCAGGCTATATTCAGCACTCTGTGATACAATACGGTGTCCAGCAGCTTTCTCTCCAGAAACAAGAATGAAATGTAAGAAAGCAGCAGGTTGAAAGAATACCTCTGGCCAGGTGCAGCAGTGTGCTCCTCAGTCCCAGCTACTCAGGAGGCTGAGGCAGAAGGATCACTTGAGCCCAGGAATTCAAGACTGCACTCTAACCTGAGTGACAGAGTGAGACCTTGTGCCAAAAAGAAAAAAAAAGAAAGGAAGGAGGGAGAGAGAGAGGGAGAGAGGGAGGAAGAGAGGGAGAGGGAGGGAGGGAGGGAGGGAGGGAAGGAGGGAAGGAAAGAAAGAAAACAAACCTCAAACCTCTCTGGACTTTAGAAAAGCTGAGAGGAGTCCTGTTCAGCAATTTTTCAATATATACAAATAATAAAAGGGGTGACATCATTGCACTTCACAAGGAAAGAGAAACTGGTATATCATAGCTGAGAGCAATTTTGATCTTAAATTATGAGCATATGAATGAATGGGCAATGCTTTCTATCATGTATAAATTTGGAGCTTTCATTGGAGCTATTTTTCCCTGAGTGGGGTGCCTTCTTGTCAACATGGTCTATATCTTAGTGCTTTATAGAAATGATGATCTGCATCTGACCATCTCATTTCAGATTTGTTCCCAAGAGTACTGAAAGTAAATGACCCAGTAATGGGAGGGGGGTGAGGCTGGTGCCGAGGGGACAATATTTAGGATATAGCAGCACTGAGGGCATCCCACCCATTCAGAGCAACTAAGCTGCCCTTCTCCCTCTTCAAAAATACTGCTCGTAAATGGGAGCTCAGATCCTTCTAGGGAGAAATGCAAGCCTGTAAATACCATGTCAGGGTCTTTATTTTTTGTAACATAAAGTTAATGATGCTTAAAATATGCACAATATGTACCCCTGTGGAACACTGAATTATCTTGATGTCTGAACTTCTGGGGATGGCCTATAAAGAAAATGATTCAGAAGTGAGTAGAAATAGACAGAATTGTAGAATTGTAAAAGGCAATTGGGGATTGCGGGGGAAGCCCCAGATGTATGTGCCACAGAACAGAGGGGAAGAAAAACAATGCTCAAATGCACTCATCTTTGTTTTTTAATCTCGTCTTTAAAAGACTGACTTCCTGGATTTTTGCCTTAGAGAGTCATGAGCATTTCCTTGACATAATTTAGTTTTTCTTTTTAACTCGGGGAAAAAGGTGCTTTCAAAAACAAGCCAACTGAACTGTTTTCTCCCTGCAGAGGTACAACACTCAAACCTTCTCCAGCTAAAACAAACAAACAAACCAAAAAAAAAAAAGAGAAGAAGGAAAAAAAAATCGTCTAACTAATATTTAAGCTTTCAAAAGCAGGTTGGCTGCGAGCCTCACTAGGATAATCATTTGCACCCTCCTTCAGCCACATATAATACAGTCTTTATTCAGCAAATAGCAAAGTCGTTTCCCAGAAAGTCAAAGGTCAGTTTTTGCTGTATTAATAGCTGCTCTGGGAGGGTCAGTGTTGTGCTATCCTACATTTTTTCCAGGGCCTGGAGATGCAATTTCCTACAATCTGCAGGCAATTTCCCACCAATTTTCTTGGGGAGCTAATAGGCTGTGACAGGAGATGGAGCTAGCAAGCAGCAGGCGGCTTCAGAAAAGACAAATTGCATCTCTGCCACCTAACTGGGCAATCTAGATCGACACAGTTTATAGCTTTGTAGTGTTATCGGGCCTCATGCTAACAGCAAATCATTCACGCTGCTCGCTGAATTTCATATTCCCTTCCTTCTGAATTTGTTATTGCCACATATCACTTCGTAGCACTTTCCCTGGAAATGGCAGTAAAAAGGGGATCACATATATATTAGTGACTTCAATGTCTCTTAAATGGCTTACCAGAAATTATTAGCATTCAATAATTTCTGTTTATAGAGTTAGGGCTAAGCTGGTAATTTTTAAGTCACGGGGTGGGAATGTTGGAAGGAAGAGCCAACATGGAAGGAAGAAGGCACCATGTAACAGGTTGCAACTCTCTGGCTAGCAAATACAGACTTTTTTTTTTGGAGACAGAGTCTCGCTCGGTCAACCAGGCTGGAGTGCGGTGGCGTGGTCTCTGATCACTGCAAGCTCCGCCTCCCGGGTTCACGCCATTCTCTTGCCTCAGCCTCCCGAGTAGCTGGGACTACAGGCACCCGCCACCACGCCTGGCTAATTTTTTCTATTTTTAGTAAAGACGGGGTTTCAACATGTTATCCAAGATGGTCTTGATCTCCTGACCTCGTGATCCACCCGCCTCGGCCTCCCAAATTGCTGGGATTACAGGCATGAGCAACCGCGCCCAGTCGAGACTCTTTCTTATATCTCCTCTGACCATGTCCTTGTGTACAGTGAAATGCATTTCAAAAAAATAACAGAAACATTTGCAAAACATGCTTACGACACTGATTTACGCTTTGCCTAGATTGTTTCTTGAAAGCTAACAGTGTAATATAACAATGGAAATGTTTTCATAGAACGAAATAGAAACATCTTTATTTTGTATTTAAATCTTCTCTCATATTACATAAATAATACATGTTCAACCTAAAAGATTTAGAAAGGATAGATAAGGGAAGGGAGGAAAGTCTGACTAAAGGAAAAACGTAATCATTGTACCAACTCAGGCATTTTTTAAAAACTTAATTTATAAAAGACCTACTCTGTGCCAGGCCTGGTACGTCCTGAGGTTTACAAAGATGAATAAGACAGGATCCCCGCTGCTGGGGATTTCACAGCCTAGTGGAGAAGACCAGCATATAAACAGATAAATTGCAAGGTGTTGTGACCACAGTCACCTGGATGCTTCTTTTGAAGAAAGGGGGAACAAACTGCCTACAAAAGTAAACTGAGGTGAGAAACAGAACAACTCAGATGGAATTAAACAGTGCAATTAAATAAACAGCAGAGATTCAGTCAGCTCAGCTATCCTCACGTGGTTGTATTTGAAGGGACGATGGAAGGGTATGGAAATGGTAACCGATGCACTCTGTGGTTATCTGCGTCTAGGGACTGTCACTGGAAAAGCAGATCCACAGGAATGTTTTGGACGACCTGATCTATGCTCTAAATTGCTCTCACATTAGGATAATTGCACACTCGTGCCCTGGCATAAGGAGGCTGGAGTGAGTCTCAAGGTTACAGGAGCCTACAAGAAGGGGTTAAGAGCAGAGTATGTGGCCGAGCGCGGTGGTTCACGCCTGTAATCCCAGCACGTTGGGAGGCCAAGGTGGGCGGATCACCAGAGATTGGGAGTTTGAGACCAGCCTGACCAACATGGAGAAACCCCATCTCTACTGAAAGTACAAAATTAGCCAGGCGTGGTGGCGCATGTCTGTAATCCCAGCTGCTCAGGAGGCTGAGGCAGGAGAATCGCTTGAACCAGGGAGGGGGAAGTTGCGGTGAGCTGGGATTGCATCATTGTACTCCAGCCTGGGTGACAAGAGCAAAACTGTGCCTAAAAAAAAAAAAAAGCCCAGTATGTGCCAGAAAGGAATGCAGAACCCCTTGCTAATCTTGTGAACCCCATTTCTAAATAGTATCTATCTTCAAAGAACTTAAAGAAGGCTGAATTTTTTTTAAAGGAAGAAAGAAAATAAAAACTAAAACCATCACTTCCTAAAGATTAGGAAGTACCTAATCTTCATAGGTTAATAAACACTGAGGCAGAAACACCCCTCATCTCTCTGAACTGGATTAGCCTCTGGAAAGAATAGGTAGTCTCTGCTCTATTTGCTGATGTTGCTGATACCTCTATAAAAAGTAGTATTATGGTGCTTTATTTTTGGCTCATTATCATACCAGTATGCATAGCGGTATGCCAAAAAAGATTACCTCAAAGAGAAAAAGGAACAAGTTTTGGCATGGAAATTTTCAAACCTTGAGATTTGCAGGGTTGATTTAAGCAGATTACCCTGGCTTGTTGGTGTGGAGGACAGGCAGGGGAGGTTTGCCCAAGCAATACAAAAGCAGTGAGGTCTCTGCTCCAAACCATCTCTTCTACTCGCCGATTGTGGGATCTGAAGCTTCATCATCCGTACTTACTCCTATCCTGAAAACTTATTCTGATGATCTTGAGTCTTGAAGACAGAATGTTTTTAATCCCAAACAAAGTGTCCAGAGCTAGGCCCCTAATAATCCTCCAAAAACACTCATTGACTAAGTGGAATGAAGAGGCCCTGAGCTAAAGTGCTAATACTTTCTGGTATAAACCAGTCGCTATCCATTCGCCCCCACCAGTATGTGAGAAGGTTCCAACTGAATAGGTCTCAGGAAAGACTCTGGCATCTCCGGTGGATTCTGCCACACAGCTCGGTTGAAAACCCCTGGGATAGGTATGCGGTGAGATGAATGGAACGGGACACCAAATGTATACCTCATAATGAATCTCTAAGAATGGCAATGACACTCTGTAGAAAAAGCATAGGAATGAACCCTCAATTTAAAGCCCCACTTTAAATCTTACCAGCTATGGGCATTTAGCCAAGTGAACTAGTGGTGACTTTGTTTCCTTATCTGTTACAGTGTGGGTGGATTACGGGAGGTAGTGCTCATGAAGCACCATGGAAGCAGTGCTTATGAAGAGGGCAGTGCTTACTCACCTCAGCCATTATGACCAGCACTGGCAGAGCACCTTATACAGGGTACACTTACAGAAAGCCCCTCCTTCCTCTCCTCCTTCTTCTACTCTTCCTCCTCCTCTTCCTATTCTGTTCATCCTCCTCCTCCTCCATCTCCCAGGTTGGCAACGGATGCTCTGCTCCCCCTGCTTAAGCCACCCCCTAATATATGAAGTGCAAAGCTTCCCCCAGGTCTCAGGTATCACACGGAATCCGCCTAAGCACTGAGGTGTAGTGTTTTCTCTTTGTTCTCCCTCTTCCCTTTCTCTGGCATTGCATGCCTCTTGGGCATAACTTCCAAATGGGTGAGCCATTATAGAATATTCTTGCTCCATGAATGGAGGCACTCAGTTCCTTCTTGTCACTTCTAGATAAAATGGTTTTGAATCAGATTCTGTACTACGCCTTATATACTACATTCACTTCTCTTTCCATAAGTAACAGAAAAGTGAACCCTATAGTTAATACCATTGGAAATAATACACAAAATGGCACCCTTTGGGCTTGAAAGAGTCAAGAGGCTTCTGTGAGTGTTTTACTTGTTACTTCAAGAGCAGGAATTAGGTCAGGGAGAGAATTTGGCTCATTAAATTTCCTTCAAAGATAAAGACAAGTTAAGGACTTGTCCAAGGTCACATAGCATTTCATATATTCCTCAATCTCAAAATTAAAAGAAAAACTTAAGGGCACATTTTCATGACCTTCATAAACTTAGACAACAAGAAGTGCAGATTCTAAAACTTTTCTGAGGGCACGTAAGAACTAGGAATGAACAGCCGGGTGTGGTGGCTCATGCCTGTCTGTAATCCCAGCACTTTGGGAGGCCCAGCACTTTGGGAGGATCATGAAGTCAGGAGATTGAGACTATCCTGACTAATACAGTGAAACTCCGTCTCTACTAAAAAATACAAAAAATTAGCTGGGCGAGGTGGCGGGCGCCTGTAGTCCCAGCTATTCGGGAGACTGAGGCAGGAGAATGGCGTGAACCCGGGAGGCGGGGCTTGCAGTGAGCTGAGATTGCACCACTGCATTCCAGCCTGGGTGACAGAGCGAGACTCCGTCTCAGAAAAAATAAAAATAAAAACAAAAATAAATACGATAAAATAAAAGAACTAGGAATGAACATGTAGAGGTCATGATGAGACAAAAAAAAAAAAAGCTTCCAGTTATGCTTACTCTTTGATACTAAATGCATATCAGTTACTAAATCAAAGAATATTTAGAAAGAAATGATGCTGAATAAAATTAGCAAGGTTTGCAGTTTTTCATGATATGAATAAGTGAGATAGAATTAAAAACATTTCCTACTTAAATTAACACTGTCCAGTGGGAAAGAAAATTAGTTTATGCTTAGTATAAGGATACATAAAATTTTACTATAATTCAGCCCTAAGGAATTTTTTAATTACCTCAGTAATGAAAAATGTAAAATTACTATAAGCGTGTGTGCTGGGATCTTTCAACACCCACTCCTCAGCTTAAATCACTTGCCATTTTAATATCCAATTTCATAAATACAATATTTCCAAAATGTTTGGCCCTTCAGAACAAGGCAGGAGTGAATACATAATAACATCTAGCCATAACTTGCACTCAACAAGAAAAAAAAAAGGCAAAATCCATGGATTGTACAACTCCAACTGTGTTTAAATGCCAGCCAGTCATTTCTTCATCAGGAGCAGTGACAAAATCACAAACTCCATTGCTGCTCTGTCTTCAGAATTGGGTCCAACAAATCAAAAATAACAACCTCCACTAGTTTGTGTGGTCTGGCAAAAGATTAAGCCAAAAAAATTAAATATTTTCCCAATCAGCAAATGTTCCTATGAATGGATTGGCCAACAACCCCAAGTGCATTTCTTTGAATTATATCATGCATGCAATCCCATTTTTTCCAGTGATCCATTAGTTAACCAGAAATACTGTACATATTTTAATGGGTTAGGAGACCTTAAGGGAATTGATGCATCTCAAATGAATGCCTCAGGGGACTCTGGTTTATTACATAGAAGATAATTCTTTCCTGAAAAGGAGCAAGCTTCATTTGAAATTAAGATTTGGAGATCATAAATGGAATCAATTGAGCCAAGAAGTCTTTTGTAATGTATGGCCCATGGGAGACAAATAAGCCTTTGCAGCAGGTTATTCGAGTAGTGAGAGGAAGGGCTAGAGAGCAACACAAGCCTCTTCTCCTACCTGCCTCTCGTCAGAGCCTGTAAACACGATATTTTGTGAAGGAGACTTAAAGGATTTCCCTGGTCAATGTGCTGCACTAAGAAGTTCTTTCTTCAAAGGGGCAGAGAGGGAGAGACAGAGACTAAGAGAGAGAGAGAAAGAGAGAGAGAGAGAGAGAGAGAATGAATGTTGGTTGTGTTCCAGAATATCTTGACGCAGTTAACCACAAAATAAGTTATTAGCTTATTGTAAGTGCAGCCAGTTTTAAAGTAATGGAGTAATCCACTGTGGATTGCAGCAAGGAAGTGGAACAAAGGGTGTGAAATGAACAGATGGATTTGATTTTAAACAAATTAGACCCATGACAAGCGATGTAACAAGTCATTTTTTAGTTTTCCATGCTATGGGTTAACTTTGCTTTGTGACCTTTCCAGCCTGTGAGCTCATTAGTCCTCTACCAGGAACTCAGACCTTTCTGGGAGAGCAGCTTTCATGCTCTGCAGTTGTAAACTACTGTCTCTTGCTTCTACTAAACTGATCAAACGAGGCACTACAGGGACTGCCATGACAGAATGCATGATTACTTAATCTTCAAACTATTTGTGCTCTTAATCTCGTACTCATTCTTGGACATGTTGATAAATACAAGAACAAATGTTCCGGAGGTGTCACACCTGTAACCCTGGGTTCTGAGAACACTTGACAATCCCCTGCTGGCATATCCATTCATGTGACTGATACCTACCCCAGGCAGACTTATGACACGGGCCATCTGTGTCCTTTTCACTCTTTCTTCAGTCCCCCCACGTGCCTCCCTGTCCCATCTTCATGTGTTCAGTCACAGAAAACCCCTGGGGACAGCCCTTCTGCAGTGAGGCATATCCCTCCACTGAGCCTGAACTCCCTCACAGCATCCACTGCCTCAGAACGCCCTACTGTCTTCTCACTGCCTCCGTAAAACCCTCTCTCCTTACTGCCAAGGCCATCTAGAGCTTTGGACAGAACTGATGGGTGTATAGAAATTCACACTAAGAGGTGAATGATTGGCCCCTTGACCTGAATTACGAATTTCTTGACTCATCCCTCTGCACAGAACCACTAGGGTAAACGGTCTAAAATGATGATTCCCTGTGACACACAGAAAATGTTGAAGTTCCCAACTTTACTCCTCGTGGATCCTCACCCTATTCAACCCATCTCCACCCAGACATCAACCCTGCTTCTCCCTCTTCTTGTCCCAGAACCCAGACCGACACGATTATCTTTCTTCCAAACATTCTTAATCTAGAACACACTTGCTCAGTCACTACTGTTGAGCAACATCGGAGGCCAAAATCTTAGTTCAAGCATTACCTCCTCTAGAAACTTCCCTGACTCACACCCACCCAAGTAAAGGTCGTGGCTTACTTTTGGTGTCAAAATCTTACCTAGTTCATGACAGCGACTCTCAGCAACATTCACTTGATTTCTGCAAATTCAGCCCTACCCAAATTGTTCCCTTCATGACCTCTAAAATGTGACTGACATGACGCTTTTGTACGAACAGAAAAACAAGGTAATTCAGTGTGTGCGTAAATGTTATGCAATGAGAGTGTGTGGTAGAGAGACGCCAACACAAAGAGGAGGCTTGCGATTTGTTCCTGTTCCCAGAATGAGGAATCCTGAAGCTGTATCCTTCAGTCTCGTCCCACAGTTAGATGCCAAGAGAAAGGCCTAAAGGGACTGAGGTGGAGGAGATGCTACGGGGATCCGGAGATTACATCAACCCTGACAGCCAGATGGACTGGCGAGGACCGCCGGCCATTCACTTCTCCCAGATGTGCCCTCCAGATCCCTCTCCTCCCTACAGAGAAGGCTTTGTCAGCCTAGCTCTGAGTTTGTGGTCATGCAGAATCCAGAAACTGTGTGGCAGGAAGAGTATGAGAGAGGCAACAGGAATGTGGAATGATAACTGCTTGCGGGATTGGTTCTCAGCCTCTCATTTCTGTGAAGAGAAGCAGCAGGGCAGAAAGAGCAAAACAAGAAGGTGAATGGATCACAGGGAGTGAGGAGGGGGAGGGAAACTGAAAAGGTACAGGAGTCGAGTCTAAGAGATTCTTTAAGTTTAGCATGGGAGAGGTTTTGAGGCCCTTCAGGGGAGAAAAAACAGAGAAAGGGGTTGTTGGGAAGTGTTGCTGTGGATTTCACAAGAACATAAAAGTTGACTTCATTCAAAATGGTGGTTGCCCTGGGGTGTGGGTATTGATTGACTGAGAAGGGGCACAAAGGAGCCCTCTGTGGTTCTGGAAATGTTCTCTATCTTGATCTGGGAGGTGTAGGCGTGCCAGATAAAATACAGGATGCCCCGTTAAATATTTGGAACACACTGATACAGACAATTATTTGTTGTTTATCTGACATCAAATATAACTGGCCATCTTGTATTTTTATTTGCTAAATCTGGCAACCTGAGGGTAGTGGTTACATGGTATAGACCAGGGCTTCTCAACTGGGGGTGATTTTACCCCTGCAGACATTTGGCAATGTCTGAAGATATTTTTGGTTGTCACAACTGGGTGGGCATGCTGCTGGTACCCAGAGGGTGGAGGCCAGGGAGGCTGCTAAACATCCTGTATTGCACAGGACAGTCCGCCACAACAAAGAATTATCCAGCCCACACATCAATAGTGTATACCTATGTAAAAACCCAGCAAGAAGGCACTCGCTCAAAGCACACTTGCTTTTACTGTATGTATATTATAATAAATAAACTGATGACAAAAATAATTTTAAACCAACAAAACTTACAGTATCAGAGACCTTAAAAGGGGTTAAACAAATGAATTAGATAATGGGATAATGAATCTAAATAACATCAGAGAAAAATGGACCTCATTTTTAACATTTGTTCATTGGAATGCACTTTAATAAATCTGAGTCCCTGAGGAGACTGAGCAATATACGCCTGATGTGGTTTGGCTGTGTGTCCCCACCCAAATCTCATCTTGAATTATACTCCCACCATTCCCACATGTTGTGGGAGGGAGCCGGTGGGAGGTAATTGAATCACGGGGGCAGTTTCCCACATCCTGTTCTCATGGAAGTGAGTAGGTCTCATGAGATCTGTTGGTTTTATCAGGGGTTTCCACTTTTGCATCTTCCTCATTCCCTCTTTGCCTGCTGCCATCCATGTAAGAGGGGCCTTGCTCCTCCTTGCACTCTGCCATGGTTGTAAGGCTTCCCCAGCCATGTGGAACTGTGAGTCCAGCTACACCTCTTTCTTTTGTAAATTGCCCAGTCTCAGGTATGTCTTTATCAGCAGCGAGAAAACGGACTAATACACGGTTCCAGGATTTTTTGAGTTGCATGTTTTTTCAGTGCTTACATAAGACCTCCTGGTTCCCTGTGGCTCCCCAGCAAACTCATACAGATACCATGAGATATTTTAAATTCTCAAGAGAAACACAGAGGTGCTTAACAACTGCCAGACACTGTACAAACTGTACAAACTGCTAGCCTCAACTAGTTCAACTTTAACATGAGATCACAAAATTCAATAAGAAACAGAAAGTGAGGGATGGTGGTGCTTCCATAATTTGAGAAGCTGTAAAGTTCTCAACTAGTGTACACAATCTCATTAGTAAGTATGGTCATCTAAAAAATTTTTTTCTTCCAATTTATGTGTATTTATTTAAATGTTTACTAATATATATGGCACAGGTATTATTAAGTTGTTTTAACCTAACTACTTAATAAGCAGAACTGGGCCAGGCATGGTGGCTCACACCTGTAATCCTAGCACTTTGGGAGGTCGAGAGAGAAGAATCACTGAGTCCAGGAGTTCGATACCAGCCTGGCCAACATGGTGAAACCCCATCTCTATCAAAAATACAAAACTTAGCTGGATGTGGTGCTGTGCACCTTTAGTTCCAGTTAGGAGGCTGAGGCAGGAGAATCGCTTGAACCCAAGAGGCAGAGGTTGCAGTGAGCTGAGATGACACCACTGCACTCCAGCCTGGGTGACAGAGTGGGACTCTGTCACTCTGTCTCTCTGTCTAAAAAAAAAAAAAAAAAAAAAAGCAGAACTGTAGATATTTTCTTTAGGCTTGGAGTGCCATGGAAACATCACTGGGTACCGTGAACACAGAAAGTTCGGGAACCTCTGCCTAAGAGAACTGAATGATTGTATAAATTTAGCAGTATTTATACAATACATAGCACACTCATTTGCAGCTTTTGAAAGTAAGCGTGTTTCCTCCCCCTTGAAGAAAGGCATTGTCTTAATCATCTTTGTCTGTCCAAAGATAGAGAATGTTTGCTGAATGGCAGTTGAATGAAAGGGGGAAAATTAGCAGCTTGTTACCCCCGGAAGAGCATGGCTAACATGTGATTTCAATTGACGGGATAAGTTTTGAAAACCCACAAAAATAGAGAAGAAAGCGAGGAAATTTTTGTCCCTATCTAAAAATGTGAGGAATGGAGCTTTCCCCTGTGTCCTGACATGACAGAGCAGACGCAATGGCCTCCTCTGTCCCTGGGAGTGGCTTGGCCTTCATGTGAACACAAAAGGCATAAGATAAAATTCCTTGGGCTGAACATTAGAGCAGTTGATGTCACCATATCTAGCTCATAATCACCAGTGGAAAACAGCCCATTCACCTTGAGCAAGCATAGAATTTTTCAGTTGTGTTCAAAGCATTTCCACAGCCATGTTCATTTTGTCACCTGCTTCTTACTTAGTGAAATGCATGAACATCACTGGACTCCTGCGCCTGTCCCGGGTTCAAATTTCCTGGCTTTCCAAAAGGCATGCAGGCCTCTCTGCTTTTGCACAAGGCAGTAGCCCCTTGACCTTTTGCAGTTTTCCACAGTTGTGTCATATCCAGTCACTCACAGGCAAGCACAATTAGCGGTACTGCCAAGTGCCGGTGGAGAAATGCCAAGCCAGTGAGGAATTGAATCAAAATGAATTGAAATTACCTGTAGAGAACTGATGAGGAGGACTCAGTCTGCCGCAAAAATAAATGAGTTCTAGAACAAAACAAAAAAAAGGTCTGCCTGAGAAAATCAATGAAAGCCAAATAGGGTGACCATCGAGAAACATTCTCATATACACACAAGTCATACCTGACCTCAGTTGTGTCCAGCAAATCCAGCTCTTGCCCAGCTTGCTAAAGGGAGCGTAACCCATCTACCCTCTGCAGCAGGATTTCTCACGCTTCCCTGGGTACGTGAGTCACCTGGGGACCTTGTTAACTTGCAGAATCTGATTTAGTAGGCATGAGGTGGGGCCTGAGAGTCAACATTTCTAACAAGGTTCCAGGAGACATTTCTGCTGCTGGTGTGTGAACCACACTGAGTGGCAGGCATCTAGAGGAGTGTGGTTTCTCAAAGGGTAACCCTTGCACCAGCATCATCAGTATCATCTGGGAGCTTGTTGCAAATGCACATTCTTGGACCTCCACTCCAGTCCAGCTGAATCAGAAACTTGGAATAGGGTCCAGAAATCGGAGTTTTAAGCTCTCCAGGTGTTCCGATGCATTCTAAAGTTTGAGAACTGCAAATATTCTAGATTTACGTTTTCCTGTAGGTCCATGTCCATCCCTACAATAAAAATGTTTTATGCTAACCAAACCCTGAGGTCTCTTGCCTTCCTCTGAAATCATCATCCTGTAAATTTCTATTTTATGTTGTTAACTTTTCACACGGTCATATTTATCTCCCAAATAGCTATTGTCTTGTCTTAGAAATGATGTCGAGCTGCTTGAGAGCAGGGGCCATACCTTGTGTAGATCTGTATTTCCAGCTTAGCACAGTGTTTGCCACATGGCATGTGTTCAACAAATACTTCTTGATAGGCTGACGGGTATTATGTGGATTCATGTTGAAGTCAAATATGAAGTGACATGCAGAAATTCATTTTCTAGTCTGAGCATCCTTTTCAACCGAATATAAGCATATCTGTGAATATCTAATGCTCCTTAACAAACCACCAAAAAACTTAATGGCTTAAAGCGACAATACTCATGTATTATCTCTCATGGTTTCTGTGGATGAGGAATTCAGGATACATGTGGTTGGCAGTTCTGGCTTGGCTTGGGGTCTTGATGAGGTTGCAGCCAGATATTGGCAGGCTAAAGTCAAGCAAAGGCTTGAGTTCCTCTCCACTGATGGCTGCTTGAGTGACCTCACAAAATGGCAACTGGCTTCCCCAAAAGGAAACAATCCAAGAGACCAAGGCAGAAAGTCTGAGACTGTCACTTTGTTTAGTATTCTGTTGCTCACACAGGTTAGCCCCAGTGCAAGGTAGGAAGGGACTGCATGAAAGCGTGAATAGCAGGCGGCGAGGATAACTGGAGGTCAGTTTGGAGGCTGGCTGCTGTAGTGGGTATCTTCAGGTAGCCACAGACATTGCTTTTGCTCTCGAGGGGTTTGCATTCCTGAGAAAGACAACAAACAGTAAGCAAGTCCACAAATAGGGATTTAAGACAGAAATACATGTATGAAAAAAATAAAACAAGCAGGCAACGTGGTGGGGTGGGGGTGTGACTTCAGATAATGAGGCCAGGGACTCTGTGAGGTCATGATATTTGAGCTGAACGATGCGAAAGAATCTCCACGTGGCAACCAGACAGAGGGAACAGCTTGTGCAAAGGCACTGGGCAGGAGGCACAAGCTTGGCATGCTTCAGAAACAGAAAGCAGGCAAGTGCAGCTGGAGAGTAGTAAAGAAACAGGAGAGTGCCAGTGAGGAGAAGCCAGAATCCAGGGAGGCGGGAAGGGAGCTGGAAGACTTTGGTGCTCCAAAGCCAAGAAAAGAGAGCATTTTTAGAAGGACAGAGTCATCCACTGTTCTAAATGCTGCTGAGAGGTTGAACAAGAAGAACACAAAGAATTGGCCAACGGATTTGGCAAGGAGTGCTTTGCAGACCTTGTCAAGAGCAGTTTCCATGGTGTGCTTGGGATTAAAAGCCTGATGAGTGTGTTGAATTGAAGCCGGGAGACGAAGACGTGGAGGCAAGCAGTGTGGAATAATTCTGAAAAGAACTGATGTCATGAGAAAACAAATGAAGCAGTACCTGGGGATGAGGGAGGGGAGGGGGGCATGGAGTTAAGAAAACTTTGTTTTGATTTGGTTTTGGTTTGGGGCTTTGCGTTTTAGGTTTTGGTTTTTGGTTTTAAGGTGGGAGATGGGACAGCTACATGGGTTGAAATATGCTGAAGAGAATGAGATAGGATGAGGAAGTCTCTGGAACACAGCAGTCACTCAACACACGCGGTTCACATCACTACCCATGTGACTAAATTGTACTTTGACCCAACTAGCTCGAGACGGCAGACGTGGCAATTTGGGAGCCTTCTGTTTACTTGGGAATTGTAGTTGTTTTGTTAACTCTTCTCATTTAACCTATGAAATTGCTACTTACACCTTAGTGTCTAACTTGTAAAGTTTATGGAAGTAGTAAAGCGATCTTTTGTTTCTAAAATATACAACTTTAAATTGCCATTGATTTAGACTTGCCTGCTTCCTTTCACTCTTCTGCTTATTCCTACTGAGTTTTTTTTGTGGTTAAATATGATTGGGTGCAGAGACTCACCCCTGGCTGTGCTCTGCCTAGGGTGTTCCCAGTGATCTCAAGGGGTATTGAATTTTTCCTACATTTTATTGAAACTGTCAACTTTCATTTACTTTAATTAAATATATAAGTTACAAAGAAGGGCTTTTTCTTTTTTTAAAACAAATATACAAACCATCCCATTGTTGCCTTGAGGCACCCTGGGGAAACCACAAGATCCCCTCAGTGATCCATAGTACTGGCAGCCTCTGTCTTCCTTGCTGTATTTTATGAATATTTTCCTTTTTTGTAAGGGCCATGAACTGCAGAAAACTGGGAAATCTGATTTTAAAACTCTGGGTGGAAGTCACAAGTGACACAAGGCTTTCTTGCTTTCGCCTGGCTCCTCCGTCATGGGACCCCAGCACCCTCCCATCCTCTATCACCAACTCTGCTTGTCTCTCTTGGAGACTTCCTATCCTCTTTCCATTCACCAGCCTTGTATAGGACCACGTTACACTTACCTTTGAGGCTGCTGCCTGGAGAAAGGAAGGAAACAAATAAAATCAGTGATCCACATGTATGTGCTAGTTAATGTCAATCTCCTCAGTTGCTGTGAGTTAGCACAAGCCCTACTCAGGAATCCCCACTCTAGGGGCAGATAATTAGGAACTGAGGAATCCTAGACAAGAGTCCATTCTCCATATTCTGCAAATGCTTCAAACAGCATCCTCTAAATCAGCACCAGAAGGCTCCTAAATTAGCATATGGATGTTAGATTTAGGCTTTTCATTGCGAAAATGTTTTCAAGGTGTATAGTTGGCTAAAATGATTATGCATGCACCACCACACTGCAGTCCAACACCTTCAAAGCAGTACCCCAGTTACAGAACTCCATGTGGTCCTGAATGGCCCCATTCACAGAGGACTCTGCTGCCTGATCCAGCTGGAAGACTTGCTGTTCCTTCCCCGCAGGGGGCTGTTCTGAACGCCCAAGAAGATAGCGAACAGGGGCTGCACCAAGCCTACAGAAAAGGTTGTATGATGCTTTTGAACCTGTTTTCTTACAAGTCTCTACATGTGAAAGAATTCTGTCTGAGACCAGCTTCCACTTTTAACCTGTTTCACTTATCTGCTGCTATTGACCACCCCCAAACCCAATGGCTTGAAGCGATAATTTAGTATGTTTCATGATTCTGTTGGTTGGCAATCTGGGTCTTTTTTTTTTTTTTTTTCAGGGATGGAGCCTCGCCCTGTGCAGGTTGGAGTGCAATGGCATGATCTCAGCTCACTGCAGCCTCTGCCTCCCAGGTTCAAACGATTCTCCTGCCTCAGCCTCCCGAGTAGCTGGGATTATAGGCACCCACCATCACACCCAGCTAATTTTTGTAATTTTAGTAGAGATGGGGTTTCACCATGTTGGCCAAGCTGGTTTCGAACTCCTGACCTCGTGATTCGCCTGCCTTGGCCTCCCGAAGTGCTGGGACTGTCCTGAATCCCATGTCTGGCTGTTGGGGCCAGCTGTTGATGGGGGCACCTCTGTTAATGCTTCCCCAGGAGACAATGCTAAGCTTTGTTACAGCGTGATGATCTCAGTCTTCCAAGGGCGTGAGAGTGGAAGCTAAATAGCCTCTAGAGGACTAGCTCAGCATCACTTCTGACATATGCCATTGGTCAAAGTGGATTACAGGCCAGCCAAGATTCAAGGGGTGCAGAGAAATAGACTCTGTCACTTGATAGGACTAGCAGCAACATCACATTGCAAAGAGGCATGGCCACAGGAAAGAATGACCCATGAAAGCCATTATTACATTGATCAATTCCCTCATCTGGTAGTGAGATGGTGGCAGAGGAGGCAAAGAATTCCTACCCACCGCTGACCATTCAACTAAACAATCCAACAAATTAGGCTGAAGTACATCTTTTATCAGAATAGATGTAAACCCTTTTTTTACAAACCGTCTTCTTGATAATTTTGAATTTTTCTTCAGGAAAAACTTGTCAGGCCTAATGAAAACCTCACTTTTTTGGAACCTCATAATTTGGCTGATGAAGAGTTTCAAGTATTCCAAATGGGAAAAGTGTCAGCATAGGCATTTTTGATTGCCTTATGTTTGCATGATTAGTATTATCTTATTCAACCTCCAGCTCCATCGCTGGAGGGTTTCTAAGCCACCTATACAATTGGTAAGCGTTGCTTAAAATTGGGGAAGCTAATACAGAAATCTGCAACACATCATAATTTGCTAATAGAACACTGTCAACCCCTCTTCACTGTCCCTGCCATCCCTCGAGATACCTTGTGAACTGTGACATGTGTCCTGCTGACATATGGATCAGGTAGGAGATATATCATCAAACCCGCTATTAAATAGTAGTAAGCCTTATTTTATTATTTATTATAGATTTTATATAACTATATATT
>NW_012117877.1:1368334-1407339 GCF_000951035.1 Colobus angolensis palliatus | reverse complement strand
AAAAAAAAACCCATGATGAACACAGTATGAAAGTTTTAAGTAAAGACAGCCTCCAACGGGGCCAAGATTAGCATTAGGCGAGTGAGGCTGTGTGCAAGTTCAGAGTTGCACAGTCTTTATTCTACATGTTTTTTTACTGTGTTCATCCATGAAACACAATCTAAGATACGAGATTTTTTAATAAGAGTTTTTGGATTCACAGCAGTATTGAGTGGAACATCCAGTGAGTTCCCGTGCATGCCCCATCTCCACACATGCGCAGGCTTCCTCACTATCATCCCACACCAGAGTGCTGCGTTTATGACAATCAGTGAACCTACATTGTCACGTCATCACCATTCAAAGTCCATCATTTCCATTAGGGTTCACTGATGCTGGTGTGCATTCTATGGGTTTGGACAAATGTATAACGACACATATCCACCATTATGGTATCACACAGAATATTTCACTGCCCTAAAAATCCTCTGTGCTTTGCCTATTGGTTCCTCCCTCTCCCCTAAGCCCTGGCAACCATGGACCTTTTTACTGTCTCTGTAGTTTTTCCTTTTCCAGTATGTCTATAGCTGGAATCATGCAACATGTATCCTTTTCAGATTGGCTTCTTAGGCTAGTAAGATATAAATTTCCTCCATGTCTTTTTGTGACTTGATAGCTTTTTTCTTTTTAGTACTGAATAATATAACTTTGTCTGGATGTTCCAGTTTATCCACTATATTTGTCTGGGTCCTCCAATAGGATACACACACACACACACACACACACGCACACACGCACACGTGTATATATGTGTGTGTATGTACATACATATGTATATAGGTAGGTACAGAGGGTATGGGGAAATGGACTGACGATAAGGAATTGGCTCATGCAGTTATAGAAGCTGAGAAATCTGAAGGTCTGAGGTTGGCAAACTGAAATCCAGGAGGTCTGATGGTAGAGATCCAGTCCAAGTTCAGAAGCCTGAGAATGCAGAGAGCCCATGGTGTTAAGTTCCAGTCTGAGACCAAGTCCAAAGGTAGAAGAGACTCATGTTTCAACTCAATGATAGACAAAGCAAATTCTCCCCTAGCCTTTTTGTTCTATTCGGGCCATCAACAGTTTGGATGAAAACCTGTAATCTCCCACCCACACTAGGGAGAACAATCTACTTTACTCAGTCTACCAAATAAAATGTTCTTCACATCCAGAAGCACCTTCACAGACACAGCCAGAATAATGCTTAATCAAATATCTGGACACCCTATGGCCCAGTCAAGTAGACACACAAAATAAACCACCACATCTACTCA
The DNA here is from genome assembly GCF_000951035.1 of Colobus angolensis palliatus. Taxonomy (NCBI): domain Eukaryota; kingdom Metazoa; phylum Chordata; class Mammalia; order Primates; family Cercopithecidae; genus Colobus; species Colobus angolensis. The sequence continues at coordinate 1,406,047 of NW_012117877.1, read as the reverse complement.
CTTACTGTAGTATATCTTGGTCGTTTCCAAGTTTGGGCAATTATAGTAAATCTGCTCTAAACATCCGTGTGTAGGTTTTGGTGTGAACATAAGTTTTCAGTTCATTTGGGTAAACACCAAGGAGAGAGATTGCTGGATCCTCTGGTAAGAGTTTGTTTAGTTGTAAGAAACCAACACACTGTCTTCCAAAGTGGCTGTATTTTGCATTCTCACCAGCAAAAAACGAGAGTTCCCATTGCTCCACATCCTCATACATATTTTGAACTAATTTTCATTATTTTTAATATTGCCGTAAAATATACTGATCACTGCATTTTTTGGCACCACTTTAAATTTTGAGCCTAAGGCCAATGCCTGCCTCACCTCACTCTAATCCTGGCTCTTGATTTAGCTCCTTCAGGGCAGAAACCATTTCTTCTGATTTTTGAAAATATCTCAAGTAAAGTACTTAGTAAAGTACCTGACACATAGTAAGTGCTGGAAAAATGTTAATCATAGTAATTACTATTCTGAAATAGTGCCTACCAGAGTTATTTGTACATACTAAATGTTCAATGATGTAACTGCTTTTTATATAATTGAAATATCCTTTTACCTTTTACCTTTCACCTATTTTATTAATAAAAGCACATTATTGCCTATTTTGTCCAGCTCAGCAAATTTGTTATTTGGGGCCTGTCCATATCTTTATATTCACCTCTAACATTTCAAAGGTTGCATTTTTAAAAGTCAAGCCTTGTGCTTTCAGGTAGAGCAAATGCTTCCACTGAATCCTGGATGGAGAAAAGATTTTCTACTTAGGCTAGAAAAAAGGCAGTTTCCCTTGCTTTCCTTGTTATGGAGTGCAGTGAGGATATGCATTTGCTCTGAGATTCTACTGGTGATTAAAATAACATTATAATTCAATAAAAAGTGCACCAGGCAGCCTCTCTTCCAGATGATTACATGTCACTGTGGTTGTTTTCTATTTAAAGTTCAATAAAATAAAGTATAATTCAGTACTGACTTTAGGATTTGCTCCAATGTTTTTATCAACTGTAGTTTTATGTACAGAGATCAGCATTTATTTCTTCTGATTTTCCTCACATTCTAGAATCATTGAAGAGCTGGTCCAAATGACTTTAAAGATTTCAATTGCTGAGGCAGGAGGACCGCTTGAGTTCAAGACCACAGTGAGCTGTAATTGCACCACTGCACTCCAGCCTGGGCAACACAGCAAGACCCTGTCTCAAAAAAAAAAAAAAAAGATTTCAATTACTAGCAAATTACAGAATTGTAATTCTTAAAGTAGAAATAGCCATAAACCAGAATTCTCTATGTAAACAATAATGACAATTGAATCTTGTGAAAACAGCCTATGGAAAGGCTGGGAGAAAAATTTCCCATTCTGGCAGGAGAGTCACTGATATTTTTCTGACTATGTCAAGAAGCTATCCCCAAAGTTCTCACAATTACCTAAGGCAAGCCACTTAATAACCTGCTTTTGAATAGCTGTCAGTTGCCAACATAAAGAATCATATTTACCACAACACAACACAATTTCTGTTCAAATCAAATCAAAGGTTTATTTCCACACATTTGTGTATCTCCCTACCAAACTTAAAGCAATCACACATGCATCATGGACTTCAGTCAATCCTAACCCCGTTCCCAGTCAATTTGGGTAAAGACAGAAGCAGAGGGGAAAGGAAAAGGGAAAGTGATCGGTTTAATATTTTTGTAGCTTGTGATGATATTAGCTCACTGGTGATTTATCTTAATGTTTTCCTGCTCCCAGGAGTGGAGAGAAAGATCAGCAACAAAATCCATTCAGTACTTTTCCTTTTTTTTTGAAATGGAGTTTTGCTCTTGTTGCCCAGGGTGGAGTGCAATGGCGCAATCCCAACTCACTGCAACCTCTGCCTCCCGGGTTCGAGCGATTCTCCTTCCTTAGCCTCCTGAGTAGCTGGGATTACAGACATGCACCACCACGCCCAGCTAATTTTGTATTTTTAGTAGAGATGGGGTTTTTCCATGTTGGTCAGGCTGGTCTCGAACTCCCGACCTCAGGTGATCCACCTGCCTCAACCTCCCAAAGTGCTCGGATTACAGACGTGAGCCACCGCGCCCAGCCCATTCACTATTTTTCTTATGTGAGCCATTCAACCAAGCACCTCACTCTCAGAAATGTGTTCAGTTGTGGCTACCAGGAACGCTTCCTTCAGCTGCTGATGGTAAGAGGAATGTACCTGGCAAGGACAGTACGGCCATGGTGCTGAGCTCCTCATACCTGTGTGTTGCCTTAGATTTTTCTTACCACACAGGCAGGTCTGTGCTAAAAAAGTATAATTTATATATTCTGTACTACCATTAATAGGTAGCAATTGATATTTACTAAGTGCAAATCATCCATCGAGGTTTAAAGCTTAAAGCAGAAAACTTCTAATAGATTTACTTTAAATGATTTAAGTCTAATGTCAGTAGAGGAGGCCATAGTAGAGAGCATTCTGAATTGTATTCACTTTAACAAAAGACGGCTGGAAAGGCTAAATAAAACTCATCGAAAATTCATGTGAGTGATCTGGCATCTCTACATGGGAAAGGCCCAGGCTGGAGTGCAGTGGCTATTCACAGGAATGATCAACGCACACCACAGCCTCGAACTCCTTCTGGGAGTCTCAAGGGATCCTTCTGCCTCAGCCTCCTGAGTAGCTGAGACTACAGGCGTGTGCCACTGCACTCAGCTTCTTTTCCTTCGTTGAGTCCTTTCTGCTACGAATGTGTCCACGTTACTAAGAAATAATCATCCTTTGTTGAAATACTCAATTGAATTACGGCTGTGATGACACATTAGTATCTCACTTACCTGTGGAGGATTCTGCTCCACAGATGCGAGCAACAGCATAGAGTTTTTAATTATTTAGATGTGTACATTAGAATTTTCTAAATATTACATACTAAAAATCCATGTTGTCTAAAAGTGAAAACATCTAAAATGGATACAAGCCGGGCACAGTGGCTCACGCCTGTAATCCCAACAGTTTGGGAGACCAAGGCGGGAGGATTGCTTGAATGCAGGAGTTCAAGACCAGGCTGGGCAACATAATGAGACCCTGTCTCTAAAAAAATAGAAAATATTGGCCGGGCGTGGTGGTGTGTGCCTGTATTCTCAGCTACTCGAGAGGCCAAGATGGAATGATTGCTTGAGCCCAGGAGCTCGAGGCTGCAGTGAGCTGTGACTGCATCACTGTACTCCAGCCTGAGTGACAGAGTGAGACCCTGTCTAAAGTAAAATAAAATAACAAAATAAAATGAAATGGATATAAATTAGCAGACAAGATGACCAAGTTTTTAGGCACTAACAGAGATTTTCAGAAAAAAAGACAACACTAATATTTATGTTCTGTAAACTGAAGGTACAGGAGGTCTGCATCTTCCAAATCTCTGAGTAGATGGTTACCATGCTGCTAAGTACAGGTCCAGAAATGAGAAAGATAAACATGGTAGATGAGGAGTTTTGCACACGGACAAAGTGGATAGCACAAAAAGCAATAAAAAGCGCCTGGGCCATATTCCTGAATTATAATTTGTTTGATAAAATGCTAGAAGGACAGACATCTTGGCTAGGTGTACTCTATTTTATTCACTCTTCAAATAAAGGAGTCTTTCCAGCCCAGTGATATGTCATGGGATTGTACAAATTGGCATTTGCGGATATCAAAAGGATGCCTGCCACCTAGAGAGACACGGGAGTTTGCCATCAGCTGCTGGCTGTCAGCGGCCTTTCTGATCTTGTTTCCATGGAAATTGACATTAGATAGGTGAGGGGGAGGGGAGAGTTATGGGTTGCGTTTTTATTTCATTATTTCAAATAAGATGTTTGAATCCTTTACCTTCTTTGCACCCATCTGAAACCGGTTTCCCTGACAACGGCATCAGGGATGCTGCCCTCCCAAGAGCTGAGAGCAAGAACTCTTACTTCGCTGGTCTCAGACGACAGCATTGAAGAGGACAATCAGCCCAGGCTGCAACTCCCTCAATCAGCAGAAGAGGGGGTCAAGAAGAAAAGGAATTGGAAGTGACCTGAAACTTTCTAAGAAGGTTAAAAAAAAATACAACAAGGTTACCTTTATTTCAAAAACTAGTCTTTCAAGTAAAACAAATACACAGGTAATGAGGCCTGGCTTAGACCTTAAAAACTGCCATCATGCGGATAACTACCTATTCCAGCTGGTCCTCACAGCTCCTCTCTCTGTGGCTTGGACCACCTGATCGTGTGCTGTCTAAGACATCATGCTCACTTTTCTTAGATAGAAAAAAAGAAAGGAAAATTCCAGACAAGGGCTCATTAGGTCATTTTCTTTCTCCACCAATCAATGTTCTTCACACTGAGGGATTTGCTTTCCAAGGAACTACAGTTGTTTTTCAAGGATTTTCACTGCAGAGGGTATGCTAAATGCAGAATGTGGTGGCACTACAATGGCTGTCTGCTTAAAAAAATAATACTATGCAAGAAACCATAAGGGAAAGAAAAGAGTGGCCATTAAAGTAAACTATTAAGAATGGTTGTACTCTACATTCCAAATGTGAAGTTATGTATCAGGGCTATTACAATGGCAGAGAGCTGTGCAGTGGATTCAGTAGAATGGCCATGTAAATTGAAAAGCAAACTAATGTCTCTTAAAGCCTGGAAACCACAGGAAAAATTTGCTCCCAAGTGGAAAACTCCAGGCAATCAACCAATGAATCACTCATGCAAAGAACAAGAGCTTTGTCTTTCTCGACTGTCTTTTATGCAGGCCATGGGTCACTTCACACAACATCAGAAGAAATCTAGAAGGGCACAGGCTTTGGCATAGGCCGTGCTTGGGTGTTGATGGTTTCTATAATGAAAAGGGAAACAGTTTGTTCCTTTTCTTTAATTTTGCCGTATAAAACATTCTTAGGAAAGGCTATACCAAAAATGCTTGATAAATAGAAAACTCTTGATTGAGATGCCTGTGTCGGGCAGAGGTAACAAATTTTACTTCTACGTAAGCCAACAACAGAAATGGAAAATAGGCTTATGATATAGTCACACTCTGTGATGTAGCAAGCCCATTTTTGTGATTAATGCAAGGTAATGGTTCACGAGAATAAAAAGAAAGTCCTATATATGGAGACTTTAATACAGTATTAGTTATTAGAGTTAAAATAACCATGCAAGGCCAAGCACAGTGGCTTGCGCCTGTAATCCCAGCACTTTGGGAGGCCAAGATGGGCGGATGTCTTGAGCCCACGAGTTCAAGACCAGCTTGGCCAACATGGTAAAACCCTGTCTCTACTAAAAATACAAAAAAATTAGCCAGCCATGATGGTGTGCACTTTATAGTCCCAGCTACCCAGAAGGCTGAGATGGGAGGATCACTTGAGCCCAGAAAGGTGAGGCTGCAATGATCTGAGATTGTGCCACTGCACTCCAGCCTGGGTAACAGAGTGAGACTATCTCAAGGAAAAACAAAACAAAACCATGCAAAATGGCAGTAGTCTAATAAATGGCATTGTATTATTTGATGGGGTCAATAAAAAGTACAGAAGACTATGCAGAAATAAAGGGGGAAATTTTGTGATAGCAAATGGAATGAGTGTTGTGCTTACATATGTACGCATGTATGAAGAAACAGATGTAAGGGAAATACACCAAAAATCGAAATACTAGGATGGAAGAGTTTTGTTTTTGTTTTTGTTTTGAAACAGGATCTCACTGTCACCCAGGCTGAAGTATAGTGGTGCAATCTTGGCTCACTGCAACTTCCACCTCCCAGGCACAAGCCATCCTCCCACCTCAGCCTCCTTAAGAGCTGGGACTACAGGTACCCACTACCACGTCCGGCTAATTTTTGTAGAGATGGGGTTTCACCATGGTGCCCAGGCTGGTCTCAAACTCCTGAGTTCAAGCAATCCGCCCACCTTGGCCTGCCAAAGTGCTGAGAGTACAGGCCTGAGCCAAAAGACTATGCAGAAATAAAGGGGAAAAAATTTGTGATAGCTAGTGAGAGCAGAACACAAAATGGTGGTGTGTTTACATATGTCTGCATGCATATACAAATAAATGTAAGGGAAATGCACCAAAAATAGAGATATTTTTGCCTGGCAGTTTTGTTTTTTAATGCTTTGTAGCCTTTTCCTCCAACAATATATAAAATAAGGCAGTAAACTCAACGTTTGGGCCCTTCCTGCCTCACTTTTGCAAGTGGATTTGCACGTTGGCTGTTGCTTACTTCATCAGTTCGTGGCATGTAAGGTGGGTCATTACACTGGTTACTTCTCTAACTAGACTTAGCATAAGGAAAACAGGACAAATAGTAGCGTATCCTATGCACAGCAAAGGAAATGACCACTTACATCAAGAAATTGCTGAAAACCTAACAATTAACAGGAACATACAACAGATGGAAACTGTGCAAGCCTTAATAGAGCTCACTCATTTTGACGGAAATTAATATAAATAAGTCTAGCCTTTAAATTGCAAGAGATAAATGCCACTTACACTTTAAGGGGTATTGAAACATGCATTTTCTTTCTATGGAAAATGGTCTGAACAATCACTGTTCTAGGATAATGAGGGATACCCTTAAAACCTAGTAACTTACTAGGTAGCCCATTTAATGACACCATCAGCATCTTTTTTTAGACTTGAGAGAAGCTATCCACAGATTGGGCAAACATAAGCTGATCATATCAGGACTCACACAAGTCAGGTGTAGCCCTACAATCCAGGCACGCTGGAAAGCATTACAAGTTTCTTCAAACATCACCTTTTCCGAAGGTAACATTTGAATTTGTTTTTTTCTAGGAAAAGACACCAGTTCAGAAGGTCCTGGGTGTTGAGGCCTGACTTCCCAGTCACCACCTTAAACAAACTAAACAAGAGTTGCTGACTGTGCTAGTTACACTTTGTACAAGCTTTTGTTAAAGTCTACCCATTTATTCACCACTCAAGGCAGTCCCAAGTAACAACCAGCTGGGAAGGTCCAGTGGCCAAACTGGGCCCAACGTGGCAACTTCTCAAGGAAATGCATGACTAGCCCCCATGTTAAATTCTAAAAATGCAGTACCTTGTTTAATTCTGTTAACAGCTCTGTGAGGTATACACTTTTATTCCAATCTTGCAGCTGAAGATCCTGAGAAGGGCTGAGGAAGTTGCTCAAGGATATACAAAAATGGTAAATACGTATCACACCTGCCATCTGTGCCTGGTCTGGAGTTGATTACAAATGCAGTGTCCTTCTTAACACACCACAGTGCCCATGGCATATTACTCATACAACTACAGAAGATCTTTTTAAATAATACTAATACAGGAGTAGGTTATAGATCCCCGCTCTTAACTTGTTAAGGTTTATCATCATGGGGGTTTCTAAATTACCCCTTTGCAGCAAGCAAATGGTAACAATGAAAAATAATTATCATGATCCTGGAAAACTATAGATTCTTAATATTGAAAATAGAACACACAAGTATATATGACAGAAACCGATCAAGAAAATTAGGCATTCACGTTGTCTAAAAGAAGCTACCAAGAGTCTATGGAAGCTTTTCTAGGAATTGTTAATAGGACAGACATCCACTGTTCTTAAGGATGGTGTTAGACAGCCTATGAACTGACTTCAGGATCCTTTAGAAAATAACAAATGGAAGCTAGAACAAAACTAGATAGGAACATGAGATATTTATTGCCTATCGTTAGGAAATACTTTCTTAGAGTAAGAACATTAATGAGGTTGACCTGAGAAAAGCAGCCATTGCCATGCTTTGCTAGAGACAGTATACACAAGCCCAGTATTTCTGGAAAGCAATTTGGCAGTTTATAATAACAAAGATCTGAAATATCTTATCTTTTGATGTGGTAATTCAACTTCTTAGGATTAATCCCAAGGAAAGGAGCAGAAATCAGGAAAGAAAATTATATATGAACATTTTCTTTATAAGGATTATAATGTTTAAAATGGCCTACATACCTAACAAATGAGAAATGGGCAAATTATAATATACCCAACACTGTAAATTTTAAGTAATAAAAAAACAGTGAAAAGCAGGTTATAAAACCTCATGGACAAGAAGGTAGAACAGAATTTAAACTTTGGCGTCTGAACATCTGAGTTAAAATGTGATGCCACAATCTGCTGTGTGATCTCAAGCAAGTTAATCTCTGTGCCTTGGTTTCCTCATCTGTTAAATAAGCATGAACCCAGTAACGACCTCACTGTGCTTTTGTGAAGGTTCAGTGAGATAACACAAAGTGCTTACCTCTCCTTTGGTAAGTAGCAAACACATTATTAATCATCTGTATTATATTTGGCATGATTGGCATAAAAAAGAGTACTTCCAGCCGGGCGTGGTGGCTCACGCCTGTAATCCCAGTGCTTTGGGAGGCCAAGGTGGGTGGATCACTTGAGGTCAGGAGTTTGAGATCAGCCCGGCCAATATAGCAAAACCCCATCTCTACTAAATATACAAAAATTAGCTGGGTGTGGTGGCACACTCCTGTAATCCCAGCTACTGGAAAGGCTGAGGCACGAGAATCACTTGAACCTGGGAGGCGGAGATTGCAGTGAGCCTAGATCGTGCCACTGCAGTCCAGCCTGGGCGACAGAGTGAGACTTTGTCACTTAAAAAAAAAAAAAAACTGCCGGCGCGGTGGCTCGCGCCTGTAATCCCCACACTTTGGGAGGCCGAGGCAGGCGGATCACGAGGTCAGGAGACCGAGAACATACTGGCTAACGCGGTGAAACCCCGTCTTTACTAAAAATACAAAAAAAAAACTAGCCGGGCGAGGTGGCGGGCGCCTGTAGTCCCAGCGACTCGGGAGACTGAGGCAGGAGAAAGGTGTGAACCCGGGAGGCGGAGCTTGCAGTGAGCCAAGATCACACCACTGCACTCCAGCCTGGGCAACAGAGCAAGACTCTCTCAAAAAAAAAAAAAAAAAAAAAAAAAAAAAGAACAGAACAGTTTCTAGGTGAAACAATTAGTGGGTTTTAATTTTCTTCTTTTCCAGATTGATAATCAGGTGTGTGAACTTTTTGATTTTCTTAAAAGTATCAATAAAAACAAAGCAGACTGTTTTTTATTATGTATATGAGCATATTCAGTAATTACCTGCAAGAACATCTGGAAGCCCTTGGCACATTGCCTGGCATTCAATAGTGCTTCCACTTGTTGGAATAGCACCACTGGGTGTTCTAACCAAGGGTCAACAATGCCAAAGCGTAATTCACATCCAAGACTGCTGAGAGCTGCCTGCCCATCATTCCTGTTGGTTTCCTTGGGGCCATGCCTTACCACATCCCCTCTACCACCATCAGCAGATTCTTCCCCAGCTTCCCTCTTTGGAGTAACTCCATCTTAGTCACCAGCCCAGTGACCACCCTGCTGAAGTCAAATGGCTGATTGACTGAATCTAATCTACTTTGAAGGACAACACTCTGTAAAGTCAGCAGCTTCCGGTTTTACACAGTTATGTATTCCAGTTTTCAAGGAATGATTTCTAACTCTGCATCACCACTCCAGTTAAACACCATGTACATTCTTGTGGCCTCCACATTAGGTCCTTGTGCTATGTTTTCCAAACCTTTGCAGACTCACACTGATTTATGTCTAAGCAAGAAGCAACACTTTTAAGAACTCAGTTATTGTAGGGTTATTACAGTACTCTGCTTCAAAAGTTAGTTTTGGGCAAAGAGACAAAGAACAGATGTCAAGCAACTTCAAAACAGTAAGCCTTACACTTTATTGCCATCTTCCTTTTCATCTTCAGCCTCAAACTCTCAAATACTGAGAGGGTTCCAGTCTTTAGGAAATTATTTTTATTTTTATTTTTTTTTTGAGACGGAGTCTCGCTCTGTCGCCCAGGCTGGAGTGCAGTGGCCGGATCTCAGCTCACTGCAAGCTCTGCCTCCCGGGTTCACGCCATTCTCCTGCCTCAGCCTCCAAAGTAGCTGGGACTACAGGCGCCCGCCACCTCGCCCGGCTAGTTTTTTGTATTTTTTAGTAGAGACGGGGTTTCACCTTGTTAGCCAGGATGGTCTCGATCTCCTGACCTTGTGATCCACCCGCCTTGGCCTCCCAGAGTGCTGGGATTACAGGCTTGAGCCACCGCGCCCGGCCTAGGAAATAATTAATATACTCTCACAGTTTATTAAATCGATGGCTCTGTTGAAAAGATTATGCCAGATCAGTAGTTCTCAAAGTGTGGTCCCCAGTCGAGCAGTCTCAGGACCACCTGGGAACTCGCTTTAGAAATGCAGATTCTCGGGTCCCAACAAGGCCTACTGAATCAGAAACTCTGAGACCAGGGTCCACAAATCTGAATTTTAACTAGTGATGCTGATGCAGACAAAAGTTTGACAACTTCTCCAGAAACGTGAACCTGATTAAGAACAAAATATTTAACTGTTTATTAAGTGCTAGTTTAAAATATGCAGGCAAAAAAGTTTTGGATATCTGGATAGTAAACTCCCCAGGTTAGAAAAAGACCCTTGTATGAGATTCATCTTGCGCAGGGAAGCCTGAAATTGTGGTGATTTGATGATGTCACTGCCACGTGAAGAGCGGACATCCTTGAGAAGTAACCAATCCACACACCCGAGCAGAGTATGAAATGTCACCACTCAACTTCCTCGCCATGGGGACAGAGGCAGCAGTCTCTTGATGGAATTAAACAACATGCTGAAATTAAGAATCTGATACCTTTCTCTGATCTGTTGGAAAATCTGGGGAAAGTCAAAACTATTAGCAAAAGTGTAATCAAAAAAATCCCCATATGGGCTGGGCATAGTGGCTCACTCCTGAAATCCCAGCACTTTGGGAGGCCAAGGGAGGCAGATTACCTTGGTCAGGAGTTCAAGACCAGCCTGGCCAACATGGTGAAACCCCACCTCTACAAAAAATACAATAAAAATAAAATCCCCGTGTGAATGTTCTCAGCTTTGGGGCAGCTGCTATTTAGCAGTCATATCTTTAAAAAGTTGGTTCATCAAAATCCCATCCATCAGCCACCACAAAAATTAGAATTTATGTCAAACTCCTACCCTACCACCTCACAAATAACAGAAACTTAGTAAGTGGTAATTATATTGATGCAATATTTTGTCCTTATTATAAAATAGGTGCTAGAAACATCTAGCTATGAAAAAAGTATTACAAAACCAATCTCACTAGGATTTTGATTTTTCAAGCCGATTCCACAGAAGAGTTACATGGTAGAAATGTACATGTGAGGTATGAGTGAAGACTCTGAGTGATTTAAGAAACCGAGATTAAATACATATGATTTGTTGGTAAAGAACGAGGAAAACAAATATTTGCACAAATTAGGTTATAAATTAGTGACCACAAACATATCTATACACCTAATATTACATAGGAGTGCTACTTAAGGGAACCGTGCAAATTATAAGTATTTAAAATGAAATGAGGAGGGAATTTGGAGAGCTAGGGGGGAAAACAAAAGTCACAGCCCACTCAGCCGGGCGCGGCGGCTCACACCTGTAATCCCAGCACTTTGGGAGGCTGAGGCGGGCAGATCACGAGGTCAGGAGATAGAGACCATCCTGGCTGACACCGTGAAAAATACAAAAAAATTAGCCAGGCGTGGCAGTGGGCACCTGTAGTCCCAGCTACTCAGGAGGCTGAGGCAGGAGAATGGAGTGAACCCGGAAGGCAGCAGTGAGCCAAGATCGCGCCACTGCACTCCAGCCTGGACGACAGAGCAAGACTCCGTCTCAAAAAAAACAAAAAAATCACAGCCCACTCTACGAAATGGGAAAGAACACAGATAAGGCTCATGGCAGAACCTGCATTTGGTCTGCCCTGTGAGGCCACGGGGACACAGCTTCCCTGACCCTTGGTTATATGAGGATAACGATAACCACCTTCTGACATTTTTCTATGCGAAACCGCCACAAAGCTCTTGGCACATGGTGACCGAAGAATCTGAATTTGTTGAAACTTACTTTGTAACCCATATTCAGGGCAAAAGGTACATAAATATTTGGCTTACTGGGTCTCAACAATCACATGATTGCAATCTCCTGAGGGACAGGAGTGGTGACTCCTACGGTCACAGCGTAGGAAGACATTGCTCTCCCACTTGTACTCGCATTTGTGAGACAGTCGCCACTCACAACCCTGTTCTCATCCCTACCGCCATCCTCCAGACCCTGAAAGGCAGACACAAGTTTTACTGTTCCCATTTTCCAAGTGGGAAACACTCAATTGTCTGGGCAATTTGCCTAAGACTCTAACCCTTCTGCAGCTGGGCTTGCACTAGTCATCTCCAGGACTCTTGCCACCAACACAGTCAGAGTCTTTTCCAACGTCAAATAGAAATGGTTTTGTCAGATTCAAGATGATCTATGAGTTGATAAAGTTTCAGAAAAATCCCATTACAGAAAGAATGTCAGAAGTTTGGGAACTATAAAGTATGAGGCTGCCGGGCGCGGTGGCTCAAGCCTGTAATCCCAGCACTTTGGGAGGCCGAGACGGGCGGATCACGAGGTCAGGAGTTCGAGACCATCCTGGCTAACATGGTGAAACCCCGTCTCTACTAAAAAATACAAAAAGCTAGCCGGGCAAGGTGGCTGGTGCCTGTAGTCCCAGCTACTCGGGAGGCTGAGGCAGGAGAATGGCGTAAACCCGGGAGGCGGAGCTTGCAGTGAGCTGAGATCCGGCCACTGCACTCCAGCCCAGGCGACAGAAGTGAAACTCCATCTCAAAAAAATGAAAAAAAAAAAAAAAAGTATGAGGGAAAAAGAAGGGAGAAAATCCACTAACAGAAAACAGGAGTATCTCTTTAACCCACACACAAGCATCCCCCTTTTCCACAGGCATATGGCTGCGAAGCAAGACATCGCATTTCCAGTCTCCCTTGTGGCCACCATGTGACAAACTCCCTGCCGATGGACTGGCAAATAAAAGTGATGGAATAAGTTCTAGTCACCTGCTTAAAAGCACATCCCTCTCCCTGGATTTCGGCCCTTTCCCAGCCGCTGGCTGGAAGTGGTGGCAACTAGAGAGGCCTTACAGATGCACAACCGCATTGTGGCCTGGGTCCCTGGGTCGCAGGTGGGAGGGACACAAACTCTTATGGTCTTTAAGCTACTTCATTGCTGGTATTAGAGAAAATAGGAAAGTAAGGTGGGGAGGGAGAAAGAACAGAAAAGATAAACACTCCATTAACAAGTCATCTGAGTCCGTCAGATAGAAACCTATTTTGTTATACTAGGAAGGAATGATAGCAACATCAGCTTCAATAATTGGGGGTTTGCCATTCACTTAATGAGAAGTGAAAATATTTAACTCAGTACATAAACTTTTTTTTTTTTGGCAAAAAGCAAACAAAGTAATGTTTTTGAATATATAAAGAACAAGGTCTTGGTAACAAATGGAAAATATTAAGACAAACTGCCAACAACTCGCTGGATCATAAGAAAACAAGGACATTAAAAATTCCTTAGGTGCTATTTTTAAACAGCCAGGAACACTGCCTTAAAATTATCAGCTATTATTTTATAAAATAATAGAAAATAATAGTATATAAAAAATGAGCCGTGCAGCTTTTTCAGGAGGAAACATGGATGGTAACTTATTAAAAGCCCAGGGTTACAGATTTCATCTAATCAAATTAGTAAAAGCATGTCCACAAAGATAAAGACCAAAGACTAATGATAGATAATAACGGCTAGAGCTACAGGGAGGGCCTTAATGAGAAGAATGGGGAGAAGTGCTGGGCATGGTTGGCTTAACTAAATTAGTATAAAAGACCAAGTAAGTACTAATGAAGACAAAACCAGCTGGCTTTCCACCTTTTACAGGTTAATGAACTCTGCAGCTTTCTATGTATCATAGATCATAACACAAAACCCAAGTGAAGCTTGTGAAGAGAGAGAATACAGATTTGAAACTATTGGGACCGGCATGTAGTTGGTCATGCCTTTAATCCTAGCACTTTGGGAGACCAAGGCAGGAGGATCACTTGAGGCCAGGAGGTCGAGACCAGCCTGGGCAACAAAATGAGACTCTGCCTCTACAAAAAATGAAAATGAAAAAAAAAAAAAAAAAAAAATTAGCCTGGCTACTCGGGAGGCTGAAGTGGGAGGATTGCTTAAGCCCAGGAGCTCAAGGCTGCAGTGAGATGTGATCATGCACTCCAACCTGGGTAACAAACAGAGTGTGAACCCAAATCTTTAAACAAAAAAAGAGAGAGAGAACGAAAGAAATAAAAAGAGAAAGGGAAAGAGAAAGGTAAAAGAAAGAAAAGATTGGGCCTTCCTAGAAAAAGGAATATTTTGCCTTCCAATGAATCACCAGAAAAAAGCACGAGTTTTGTGACCTTGAATCACAACAGTATCATAACAAAAGAACAAATCTTGATGAAGTAATTTTACCTTCCTAAAGAAAACTGTCATTAGTAAACCTTCAATGACTCACAATTCCTAGTCTTAAGTTCCCAGTAACTCAAGCTTGTGAAGGATTAGGTTCTAATGCAACGGGAGCCTACCACCAAATACATTTATAAAATAAGCAGTGCAATTCAAAACTTCCTCTACAAATGTATAATCTTTGCTTATAAAACCCACATTGATGATCCCAAAGCTGTAATAAAAAACAAGAAAAAAAAGGAAAACCACTTATTGGTACTAAAGCCTTTACTGTAATAAACCAAATATATTTACAATTTATACAAATGTTTAACCTTCAACAAAAATACAAAAAAACATTTCACAAGATGCAAAACCAGGAAACAAGTTCATTGGAGACACCACTGCTCTACAAAGGACGGAAAGTGAGGTGAACTGCAAGGAACAGGAAAGGTAATCTCACACTTGGGCAAGGCGTGATCCCCAGATCACCCAGAAAGGAAGAATGGGCTGTCATGTGAGTCGGCCAATTCCGTTCCTCAATCCCACAACCCATGGCCCCTCTGTCTGCTTGGCCTTGGTGCTCCATTTGGTCTATGTAGACAGGTGACTTTCTGCTGATGGACTTGTCGCCTCCTCTTTGTAGACTCAAAGTAGTTTCGTGTCAAGGTTTGGAAACAGGTGTTTGTATTTTTTTTTCTCTTTTAAAGTTACAACTTTTCTATTTCTACAAATTCGAAACATTTTGGCCCAATTCAACTATAAACGTTAAACCACATAATGTTTTCAGTAGATGACTTCATAGACTGTAGCCTTCTTGTCCCCTGAGCCAGTGACTATGTACTTATCATCCACAGAGATGTCACAGCTAAGCACTGACGAGGACTCTTTGGACTGGAAGAGAAAACAATGGACACATGTTTAATGTGGAACAACGGTACTCAGAGGCCCTGCTCCCTCTGAGGCACCTTCACTCCTGGTTTCAAAGGCAACACTGGGATCAAATTGTGGATCTAGGTGAGGAGCACTTACTCACCTGGAATATGCTGGCTCCATAGGGGGTCCGCCAAGCATTGAGGAGGTTATCTTTTCCAGTACTCACAAACCATTTACCTAGAATTAGCAAAGGAATATCTAGTTTTCACAAGGTTAAAATTCCTACTATACAATTAGCAACTTGGACTTAATCAAACTAAGAACATTTTTAATGTATGAACCATCATGCCCTAAGGGACTGGTCCATGACATGAACAGTGGTTTTAAATCTGGGCTCCTCAGTGATTTATCAGTGTGATCTTGGGTATAATCTAAGAGGTGTCAGCCTCCTTCGTCACTGGATACAGGACTAGTAGCATCATATCCAACACAGGGTAACCCTCAAATATAGAATCAATGAAGAATGTCTTCTATTTTAGTCAGTCTCCCCATGATAAAATGGGAGTAGATAGGATTAAACATCCAACTTAAGTAAAATGCCAGTCACATCATATAGTACGAAGAAAAATGCTCAATATGTGATAGGCACTCTCCATCCATCCATCCATCCATTCATCCGTCCGTCTGTCCACCCACCTCTGCATCCTGTAAACAGGTATCTGCCCATCTGCAGTGCACAAGAAGGGTCTCCACATGAACTTCTTCCCTCTTCAACCTCACTGTAGAGTGTGACTAAGTGTCTGGGTACACCTAAATATCCGCTTCTCTGACCCTGGATTCCTCATCACGGACAGCTCATGACTTCCACTGCCCCTGCCCCATTCTTCAGTAAATTCCCACCCACCCCTCTACAGAGTGGAAACTCGTTGTCGTCTCCCAACCCCCACTGAAACAAACCTGTGTCCAAACCTTGTATTAGGCAACACATTGCCTGCTGACTTTTCTCAAATTAGCAAAACAAACTGAAACAGACAGTGCTGTGCTCTGAAGGGCATATTAAAACAATAGAATTATTGCATCCAGCTGCTCAAAGAACAGCACTGTTTCCAGATATGATCTCTACCATATTTTTTTAAGAAGCATTTTCCATTTGGGCCATCAACGACTGCCAGTTTCCTTTCGGCTGAACTCACCACAGTAAGCAAATTTCAGGGACAGCACGCAGCTCTCGTGCAGGTGCAACTGGTACTTGTCGGGCTTGTTCACGTGCAGCACCTCCACGTTGCTGCTCTCCATGCCCACTGCCAGCCACTCCCCGGTGGGGCAGTAGCCCAGGGAGAAGATCTGCAAGGAGCAGGACAGGCTCACTCATGATTCCGCCTGATACACTTAGGAAGGGAAGACGCAATGTGAAAGCGGGGGGAAGAG
This sequence comes from Colobus angolensis palliatus, assembly GCF_000951035.1. NCBI lineage: Eukaryota > Metazoa > Chordata > Mammalia > Primates > Cercopithecidae > Colobus > Colobus angolensis. The sequence goes on along the minus strand of NW_012117877.1, from coordinate 1,389,365 downwards.
CAAGAATAGGCGGAGGTAATCATCCGAATCCAGACTGTGGGGAGGGCCACAGGGCAAGTGATCTAATGCAGATGAACCAAGTGTCAAAACCTTTAGGAAACTGGAAACATCTGAACCCCTCTGTCCTTTGGGATAAAATTAAGAAATGATTCCTAATAATAATGGCATTCGTGTGTACATTTTAAAGGAGGCCTTACCTTTTCGAGACAGTAATTGAAATACAATCATATATCACCTATCGAGGCAGATGTGTTCTGAGAAATGTGTCGTTAGGTGACTTTATTTTGTTATTTATTTATTTTTATTTTTTTATTTTTTTATTTTTTTCGAGATGGAGTTTTGCTCTGTCACCCAGGCCGGAGTGCAGTGGCACGATCTCAGCTCACTGCAGCCCCCGCCTCCTAGGTTCAAGTGGTTCTCCTGCCTCAGCCTCCTGACTAGCTGGGACTCCAGGCATGAGCCACCACGCCTGGCTAATTTTTGTATTTTTAGTAGAGACGGGGTTTCACCATATTGGCCAGGCTGGTCTCGAACTCCTGACCCCTGGATCTAACCACCTCTGCCTCCCAGAGTGCTGCGATTACAGGCATGAGCCACTGCGCCCAGTCTTTTAATTTCTTTATTTTTTGAGACGGAGTCTCGCTCTGTCATCCAGGCTGGAGTGCAGTGGTGCGATCTCGGCTCACTGCAAGCTCTGCCTCCCATGTTCACGCCATTCTCCTGCCTTAGCCTCCTGAGTTGCTGGGACTACAGGCGCCCACCACCACGCCCGGCTAATTTTTTGTATTTTTAGTAGAGACGGAGTTTCACCATGTTAGCCAGGATGGTCTCGATCTCCTGACCTTGTGATCCACCCGCCTTGGCCTCCCAAAGTGTTGGGATTACAGGCGTGAGCCACTGCGCCTGGCCTCGTTAGGTTACTTTATTGTGTGAACTTCACAGAGTGCACTTACACACACCTAGATGGGGGAGCCTATCATTCGTAGGCTACAAGCCTGCACAGCATGCTACTGTACTGAGTACTGTAGGCAACTGTAGCATAATGGGAAGTATTTGTACATTCAGATATATCTAAACATTGAAAAGGTACAGAAAAATATGGTATTATAATCTTAAGGGATCACTGTCACATATGAGGTCTGTCCTTGGCCAAAAGGTTATATGGTGCATGACTGTGCTTATGAATAAAATGATATGCTGTCTGGAATTTACTTTAAAATAATCCAGTATTTGGGGATGGGGACGAGAGTTATCACACGGCCAAATAACTTAAAGCTGAGCGATGGGCATGTGGTATTTACTGTACAATTCTCTGTACTTTCAAAACTGCTTGGACATTTGCTGTACTCATATGTATTTGAGAATTTCTCTAAGAAGTTTGAAAAAAAACTAAAAAGGCAGACCAAAAATTGTATCCTACTTATGCTGGGAAAGAGGGAAAACAGCAAGACTCTAAGAAACTCAACAAAATGTTAACCAGAATATGAAATTTAGAAGTATCGGCCGGGCGCGGTGGCTCAAGCCTGTAATCCCAGCACTTTGGGAGGCCGAGGCGGGCGAATCACGAGGTCAGGAGATCGAGACCATCCTGGCTAACACGGTGAAACCCCGTCTCTACTAAAAAAATACAAAAAACTAGCCGGGCGAGGTGGCGGCACCTGTAGTCCCAGCTACTCGGGAGGCTGAGGCAGGAGAATGGCGGGAACCCGGGAGGCGGAGCTTGCAGTGAGCTGAGATCGGGCCACTGCACTCCAGCCTGGGCGACAGAGCGAGACTCCGTCTCAAAAAAAAAAAAAAAAGAAGTATATATGCTTGTTTTCTGTTTCTGTCCCAGTTTTCTGAGTAGAATTATTTTTATTACAAAACAAGGTTAAAAAAAAAAAAAAAAAACATGCCAAGTCATGATCAAAGCAACAATTCTACCACCAGAAAGCATTTAAAACGGCAAACACTGTTTTTTCCAAAACAAGTCTACATTCAGACACTGGACATCAAAATATTTTTTACAATCTACAAAGCTGCCATTTATATATTATTTCAAAAGTCTGCAAATCTAGTCAGCCACAAGTTCATTTTTTAAAGGATGAGGAATAAAATGGGTATCACTGAGGTATTTCTGCAATTTTTAAAGCTCTCTGGTGCAGGGGAAATAAATGAACTTTCAGAGAAGCTGTGACGTCTCTCCACTCCTAGTGACATTCTGCAGATTTCTCAAGCTCTATTTATTTGGGAATCAAAAAATCATCTCCTACTCCTACATTAGATGGTGAGAATACGTACCACCGATCAAACACTGCCGAAGGAAAACTATATATTCCTCATCGTACAAATCCCTTAAACAAACTCATATATAAATGTAACAGCGAACACCCCTTAACCTACAGGATTCTAAAAACCACTCTAGGAGTTTTGGGGAAGGTAGCGGGGAGGGTCGTGAAGGAGGAGGTGGTGGTCGTTGTTTTTAAATTAGTTTTCTCAAATTCAGCCCTGTCTGTTTGTCCAGCCACTGACATCCTAGGGTAGTGGGGGAGGGTGTGAGGAGGAAGATACACCCCAGCACTTCCCAGACTCTGGGGCAAGCGGAAGCCACTCAGTCACCTGGGAGGTGAAGTCGTGCTGCTGCAGCTGCCGCCCTTCGCGCAGGTCCCAGGACCTGACCGTGTTGTCCAAACCGCCCGTCCAGAGCTTGGTGCCATCATTAGAAATGTCAATACAGCTGGCTCCGTCTGTGTGGCCCTGGAATTGCCTGATAAAACAAACCAGATTGAATAATGATTTCCTGCCAGAGCTCAAGGTAAACACTGTTGCGTTGTTAGTTTTGGACCCTGTGTGTGCATGTGTGTGTGCCATCCCGCCAGTGTCTGCTGATGTGCAAGATCAAACTAACCTTCCCCCGAGGAGGAGGGGAAACAGCACCTGCTGATTGTCTTTCCTTTTTTTCATGATCCAGGTGCTAAAGAAATGGAATATGCCACTGCAGGTCACTACCCAGAAGTTAAATACACTACTCTGACAAATCCGTCTGCAAGCTAAAATTCTTGCCAGCTCTGGAAAAGTGTTTAATTGTTAAATAGAAAATAAAAGACAAACACACAAAATCCCAATTGTATTCCTTACAGAAAGATAAAGGTCTGTTCTTTAATCGTGCAGGCCTGAATCCATGAGAGAAAGAAATGGGGACGTTACAAGCACAGAGTGGACAGAAGCATTCCTGTTTCCATGAGTGGATCAACACAGCAATGCCCTACGTGCCAACAGAGCATGAGCTCATGTATTTACTCAACCTTGCTTTCTGTGTTAGAAAGAGCCCTGCATTAGGAAATCTGGACTCGCAGAGACAAAGGGTCACGCATGCCGGCCTCCTGACCTCACAGGCATTGGGCAGAGACAGAGGTAATTGTCATGGGCACCTCAGCAAGACTCTGCCTCCAAGCTGAGCACAAAGTTGTTCTTTAAAGCAGAACCTTGTGCTTCATTCAAAAATCGCCACCAGAAACAATCAGCCAACAGGGATCTGCTGAGCACAGATGCTGTGCAAGGCAATGAGCAGAGTGGCTGAGGGGAGGTCAGTGTACGCCCCAGCAGGGATGGTGACCGTCCTGGACTCAGTTCTGCATGCTGAGAGGGAGCTGGTGGGGGAGCAGCCAGAAAAGGTGAACAAAGTCTAGACCCACCCTCAGAACCAGGCGGGATCCAGTAAAGAACTGCGTGGGAATTTCAACACCGAGAGGAAAGTTTCCATGCTGCTTCTTCCTCCAGGATCCCCACACCTTATCATTCCCATAGAGCTCCAAACTTTTAACCTGAGCTTGGATTTTAAAGAGTGCAAGGGAAGGAAAAAGCACCACTATTATCCTAAATTCTAAGCCAAGATGTGAACCATCACTTTAAACATCTTCTCTCTGCAGGCCATTCCTAACTTCTGCACTTTAGGATCCAGGCTGAGTCCTCTCTCCTCTACTGCGGCTGTGCAGGTGGACCTCAAGTGTTTCTGCTTGCTTCCCAGACATCCCCACAGAACACCCAGGCCTGGAGCAGTCGCTGCGTCTCTTGGTGAAAGTCTTGCTTTTCTTCCCTTCAAACAGCTCTGGAAATCCAGTGATCTCTTGACCCTCTGACTTCTTTGGACCTTTCTAACTCATTAAACGCTGTTCCTCGTTGACTGAAAACACCTTCCTCTGCTGACATAAGGTACCTGACGGCTGCCCCCCATCCCTCTGCCCTCCCTCCATCCATATACTTCAGCATTACTCTCAGGCACATCCTATGGCTGTTCAGAATGTGCTGGGTTACGGTGGATACAAGGACATGCAATAGGCTGTGCATGGCCCTGTTACACACGGCAGCCACTAGCCACCTGTAGGCGGTCCAGAGAAAGATTTGTAAGATGCTACCCCATCCTATCTAACAGGTATTTACTCCCCAGGAGCCGGCATGGAGCAACGGATCACAGTACAGAGAAGACAGCAGAATGCCTGGGCCCCATCTTGGCTCCACCACATCCGACTGTGCAACCTCTCTGAGCCTCAGGCACTTCATCTATAAAATGGGGCAAATAGCAGGACAGTGTCATGAGGACTAAGTGGAGGAATATTTGAAAAGTGCTTGGAATTGATATTTTGAAAGTGCTACTTACGGAGTTTTAAAAAAAGAAAAAACAAGTCACTTTTGCTAGGATAAAAGGTTGAGAGGGCGTTCGGCTCTGGCTCCATTATTCCATTTTGCTCACCTACACTACTCAGCAAACGGAAGAGGAAAATAACTGCCGCACTGTCGCCCACACGCAGGGACCGGGCCCGGCTCAATGACACTTAATGGATTTCTACAGTGGAGGTTTGAAGACAGTGAGCCGTCATGATGACTGCTGGAGCCCGTGCCTTCTCTGTGCAGCACGAGAGGGGACTTACCAAACAAGCCATGGACCCCAGACTGCACCATCCGCAGGGACGGCTTCCCAGCGAAGATGAAACAAGAGTAAAACACATGCTTCATTTTACCTTTCATGTTTCATTTGTGCTTACTTTAAAAAGACTTTTTGAGAACAGTTCTGGTGTGAGCACTGACTTCTGAAGGGGGCATTTGGTGGGGGAGCTGAGGAGAGACACAAGGGTACCAGAACTGCAGCTGCTGCTAAGGTAACAGGGCCGATGCCAGGACGCGGGGCAAAACCCTGCGGGCTCCTGCGTGGAACCACCCCTGGGCAGGTCTCCTATTTCATTATTGAGATACTTTAAAACCATTTTGTGGGCGAAATTCATGGAATCTCCTCTTCTCATGTCTCCTTGTTGATTTTCTGTCATCTTTTATCAGTCGGTTCTTGTCTGCACCAAGTTCTAGCCAAAGCCCAAAACATCTAGCAGCAGGGGCCCTTTGTGCTGCCGTGTAATCCACACTAGGCCACCGCTTGGCAAAAGCCAGAAGTATTTTTAGAACAAGTTTGGAGTCTGTATGTGGGCTGACATACAGACTGCAGGATATCCAGACTATCTACAAGGAGATAGAACGTCTCGGCGACCCCAGGAACAGTAGCAAGACTGTAAGCCCCCAAAGGCAGCAACACGGTTGTCTTTGTTCCCCCATCATCTAGCCCCACGCCTGGCATTCAAGAGGCTCTTACTGTGCGGGCTGCGGGCAGCCAGAGAGAAGCAGAGGTAATAGGCCCAGCTGCTCAAGAAGGGAACCCCTCCTTAGACGACCATCTTTGCTCACCTCACTAGTGTCTGGTTGTGCAGATCCCACACAGCGATGTTGCCATCGCTGCAGCATGAGAAGCAGACCTTGGAATCGGGGCTGATGGCCAGGGCGTAGCAGGCGGGGGCCGAGGACGTCAGCTCCGCCTTGATGCGTGGGGTCGGAGCTGCCAGGTCCCAAATGGACAAAGTACTGGCTTCCCCTCCCACTATGAGAGTGCAGCCATCAGGTAGCAATTTACAGGAACGGATATAATTGTCTCTGTTCTGTAAAATAAACATAATTCATTGCTATAATGAATTACCGAGCAATCATAGCACCATGTTCTCTAATGGCTGTCTTGGTTTTTTGAGTTAAAGAGTGGCGTTTCACGGACACTCTAACAGAGCAAGAGATCTCTAGTCAAGATTGGGGTCCAAGTACAACTGTCTCCTTCAAAACAGTAAACAAAACAAATTCACGGGAGCTTCGATAACAGTTTCTGGTGTCCTGCATCGCAGAGCTGAAACTATCTAGGTATGAGGTACAGGTGTACACACAGTTCCCTGAGAAGAAACCACTTTTCCAAGCTAGTTTATACATCTGCCTCATCACCCTGCATCATTTTACTGCTTGGAAACTGCAGGCCCCCCCGCGTCTATGTTTTGGTCTTCATTATGCTGAGCACATTACTTCATTAGTCAGAGGGATTCTTGCTAATAATTTACCAGAGCTGCTTTCTCAAGTTGTCATGTGGCTGCTATTATATTTAAGCCCCAATGCAAAGGCCAAAGAACCTGATAAAAGCAGGCATCTTGCCATCAAAACCAATACATATGAAGGGGGTGGGGGTGGGGGACCCTCATAAGATCAACCTGAAAGATGCAGATATGGCTAAAGTTTGCTTATGTGCTTTTCACGATGGACTGTCTTTCAAAGATTAAAGAAACCTTAAACACGTGACTTCAACAAAGGATATTCCTACTGCTATAGAATGTTGGGCCATATTTAAATACAAGTTTCATGAATGAAGACATTTTGAAGTTATTTGTGTTTTTTTAAAAAAGGCACTAATCACTACTCTAAAAACAAGTCTGTGTTTCAAAAACACTGCCACTCTGCTTTTTGGAAACACTCTCTCCAGAATCCTTACAATTTTCCAGGCAGGGAGTGGGTACACGGCACCACCTGCAACAGCAGAGTGCAGGCAGACCCCATGCCAGGGCAGGGCAGGGCAGGGCAGGGCAGGGCAGCTCGGAGTCTGCTTAAGGCCAGTGGTATGTGCTCTGTAAATCCTGGGGTTACGGTTTAGAGACTGGAACATGTCCCAACATGTTTTATGTCCCTGAAAAATGCAAAATGGTATTCTCAGGCTCTGAGCAGACATGGCTTAGGTACGCTGGGAAAGCATTCTCACCGCTCTATTTTGTTGATGGCTGCCCCCGGCCTTTGCAGTGACAGCCTTTAACCCTTTCCTGAAGTGAAGGTCATAAAACCTAACCAGCCCTCTCAGGTCTCCCTTAAAAACACAGACCTTACCCTGTTCAGAATGGTTTTTATGCCATGTTATCAAATATTTACTATTCTATATTTATCTAAAGGCTATAGGGAAATTAAAAACTGAGTGGATGGCAGGGACCAGAGTCCAGGCCAAGCTGTGTTTTTGTTCATTAAATGGGAAACCCCCTTTTGTAATGTACATCCATACACAAGGAGAGCCTCTGGAAACCACTATAAAATATTTTTTAAATTTTTAATTTTTTTAAAAAATTTTTAATATTTAAAAATTTTTTAAAAAGAGATCCATCAACTCTGGGATGTAGCCAGTACAACAGCAACAAATGAAACCTTCGCATTTAAACGGGGGGGCCAAGGGGGTTAAATACCCAACACAGGAAACAGAAGGGGCTTCTATTTCCTCCTAATGGGAATAAAACCCAGGCCCACACAGCTATTTCCTTATTGAATCTCCAGGGAGAAATTGCCCTTGTGCACCAGTTCCTGTCCACTCACCAGACAGTCGAGCTGGGAGACAGGACTCTTATTGCCAGGGTGGCTGATGTCCCAGACCTTGACGCAGCCCTTCCCGCCCGTGTACACGTGTCTCGTGGGGTTGCTGATGGTCACCGCGCACACCACCTCCCCGTGGTTGAGGGTGTTGATCTGGCGAGCATGCCGGGGGATTCCGGGTCCGATGAGGGCGTCGGGGGGAAAAGGGACAGGCTGCATCTGACCGTCTGCGGTAACGTGGAAGGAGTACGCACTTTTGGAAAAACGAATGGAGAGAGGACAGAAAACACATTTACAGAGGAAGCAGGCATTACCTCGGCAATGTGCTACGACTACGAAAACAATGAAAAAAAGGAAAGATTCTCTTGTATATTTTCCTTTCAAAACAATACAAGTTGAAGTATTTACTGATGGTGCAAATTTAAAATAATAGCAGAAATCTAGCGTGTACCAAATGACATATACATAGAACTGTATTTAAACATTTTTTAAGGTATTTAAATCGTTCTTATCCATTCCATAAAGCATTCCCTCAAATCTCCTTATAAAACACTTAACGCATTTCCAAATGAACATAAAATACCTCCTGCCACGTACCTTGTGTAATTTTATGATTTCTTAGTATAGTTTTAAATGATTATTTTCCCTGCTAAAGATGAAGCCCTTAAGAACTAATAATAATTAAACAGAGTAGATAGTGTATTTCAATAGCAAAAACACCCCACCTCCCCCCCAAAAAACAGCTTTCTAAAAATACCAGTTTATGGTTTGGACTTCAACTTTCTTTTGCTTAAGGAAGAGAAAATAAGAGATTATCTTATATGGCTTTAAACAGGATTTTAGGTTTCCTACTCAACAATCTTCCTCGCCTACGTTGGTCAGGAACGCCATTATATAAGGCAACAAAGTGCCCAGCTAAAAAAACTACTCTTCCCCACCCTCCTTTAGCCCGGTGTGCCTATGTTCTGACCAATGAGGTCTAAGAAGAAGCTGCTGGATGGCATTTTGAGGAAGTTCTGAACTTGAAAGAGAGGAGAGGGATGGGGGATATGGGAACTCTTCTGTAACTTTCCACTCTATTTTGCCTGGAACCCATAACTGTTCTAAAAAAATAAATAGGGAGGGAGCATACCTGCCCTCTTCTCTTCTTCCTTCCCACTGCCTGAGCTAAGAGGGATGGCTGGTGCTCCTATGGCCCCTCTGGGCCACAGGTTGATTTCAAAGACAGAAATCAATTGCTGGATAGCAAAGATGTGGAATCAACCCAAATGCCCATCAATGAGAGACTGGATCAAGAAAATGTTGCACATATACACCATGGAATACTATACAGCCATTTAAAAAAAAGGATGAGTTCATGTCCTTTGCAGGGACATGGATGAAACTAGAAACCATCATTCTCAGCAAACTAACATAGGAACAGAAAACCAAATACCGCATGTTCTCACTCATAAGTGGGAGTTGAACAATGAGAACATGTGGACACAGGGACGGGAACATCACACACTGGGGCCTGTCAGGAGGTGGGGGGCTAGGGGAGGGACAGCATTAGGAGAAATACCTAATGTGGGTGATGGGTGCAGCAAACCACCATGGCACGTGTATACCTATGTAACAAACTTGCACATTCTGCACATGTATCCCAAAACTTAAAATGGAAGGAAGGAAGGAAGGGACGGAGGGAGGGAAGAAGGAAGGAAGGAAGGAAGGAAGGAAGGAAGGAAGGAATTAATTAATTAATTGCTAGGGGAGATAGAACAGAAAGACAGGATGCACAGGCCCTGGTGACACTATGGGGCTGTCATACCTGCCCTGAGCTGCTGAGAGCGAGAGAGTAATAAACTTCCACATTATTTAAGCTACCATTTTCCTCCCCTGTTAAATACAAACAAACCTAATCCTAGTTACCCACTTCTACTTCTACACCAAAATTCAAAGCATATTTTTTCCTCCAACGAACTTAATTTAAACTCCAAGAGCTAAGATCCTAGGGACATGATAAAACATAAACAAAGAAAAGACACTTTAGAGGATAGAAAAAAGAGAAGTGCTAATGTTTTCATTCTACATCAACTGATAAAATGATGCACATTCGGCTGGGCGCAGTGGCTCACACCTGTAATCCCAGCACTTTGGGAGGCAGAGGTGGGTGGATCACGAGGTCAGGAGTTCAAGACCAGCCTGACCAACACGGTGAAATCCCGTCTCTACTAAAAATACAAAAAATAGCTGGGCATGGTGACACATGCATGTAGTCCCAGCTACTCGGGAGGCTGAGGCAGGAGAATGGTGTGAACCCAGGAGGTGGAGCTTGCACTGAGCCGAGATCGTACCACTGTACTCCAGCCTGGGCAACACAGCGAGACTCCATCTCAAAAAATAATAATAAAATAATAATTAAAAAAATAAAAATAAAACAATTGAGTTGCACAAGATTTATAAGGATGGTGGTTAAGGTGGGGACACTGCTTCTCAAAGATCTCGGTGCTATGAGAGAAATGACACGTGAGGATTAGTTTCTCTCTGTGTACCACAAATCAAGCTGGGCGCCTCCAGGTAAGGCCGGGTTTCCATCAGGCACCCTTTCAGCAATCCCAGATTTTTCAGCGAAAGGAAATTTTATCTTCCTTCAACTGGAAGCCTGCTTATCATAGAGTTAAATGTTCCAGATTAAACAGATGCACCGAGTAACAGACGGGAGATCTGTCTGATCTTTGGAAGACACCCACTTCCCTCCCAGGTGTCCTCTTCTTTAAAACGCACAGGAGGCCCGCGATCATCATAGGGAGGCAATTTAAAATTGATTCACAATGCAGCGAGCTGCTGTCAGAAGCTGTGAACACTCATCCTTCCCAGGGGAAACCCATATGGATGTTAATACATCAGTCACAGGGGGCCCCCGCAGGAAGCTGGTGCTGCCTGCTGTGCTGGAGAGCCAAATCGAATGAACACACCAGAGCAACGCAAAGGGCAGATGGGTCTTTAGGAGGGATCGACTGGAAGGAAAAAACCAGGGGAGGAAATTATTCACCTATAATAATAACAGAGCTTTTTCGATAAGAGGCCACACTGAGGGCTCATCGTGACAATCGTGAAGGGATCCCAGAAGGAAACTTAACTTTCTCTACTGGTTGAGGAACTAGGAAAAGTAAAACCAATCAGAAAGAGGAATGTATAAACAGATAGTGAGTATTCATGAATATCGCTCACACCTGAATTCCGAATGCAGCCAGATACAAAAGAACGGACGTGGAAATGACTGCATTTCTAGAATTTCGAACACAGGCAAAATTCATCTGCAGTACTGAAAGTCAAGGTGGTGGTTAACCTTGGTGACTGCAAGGGGCACGGGATGGGTTTCTGGGCAATGATCCTGCTCTGCTCCTTGATCCAAGGGCTGGTTACACAGGTGGCTGCCTTTGGTGAAAAGTCGCTGAGCTAGACACATGTGATTCATGAACTTTCTGTACGTGTATGGTATTTCAATGTTTAAAGTTTAGATTCATTTAGTTATTCAGAGAGAGTCGAGGGGAAGGCTCTTAACCAGTTACCACATTAGATTAGGTCCACAGCCAAATCAAGTGCCCAGACTTTGCTGTTAAATGAACCTCTCTCTGGCTCTCTGGCCACATCAACCGTGGTCTTGCCAATCAGCCAGCCTGCAGTCTAGAATGTGTCCGTTTCGTGATCCATAAGACACGAATAACAATAAAATATAGAGGTCGCAGGGGTTGCTGTAAGGATTAAAGTGGTAACAGCTGCAAAACACTTAACACCGCACTTGACACCTGCAGTGAGTCTTCAGGAAATGACAGTATTGTTATCGAACCACCACGACTGAAAATGCTAAGTGAAGATACGTTGAATTGAGGGCTTTATCTCAACCAGTGGACAAGTACGTGGGTCAGGGAATGCGGAAAGGGAGGAAGACGCGGGGTGGGAAACCAGGAAAGCACAAGGGCAGTGACGAGGCAACGAAAAACACAAAATTCATAAATCATCAAAGGTGAGAGTGGGGGAAATGGCATTCAGCAAAGGCTAGAACGAATGCCCAAAGAGTAGAGATGGACGTTTGGATAGAATCGTGGCAAACTGCAGGGCAGAAAGTCAGTCCGGGATCCCTCGTTAAGGGCCACACAGTGAAGCCCACCCGCATCTCAGAAAGCCTCAGAACTGAGCCCCAGCCCCCACCTAGCTTTCTGAAACAAGCTCCTACAGATTAGGATCGTGTCTGATTCTGAAGTCTGGTGTCAGAATCAAAAAGAATAAAGCCCACTGGACTTCACAGATTCAAAAATGGAATGAAATAAAAACCCATTAAGAGCAAGGGGCTTTTCATTTACTGGGCACACAGCAGAGGTGAAGGAACTAAAAGCAAAGAGTCCCCACTGGGCTCCTTCACAGCCGCGGTGAACTGGAAAACAAGACTGTGTTCCAAGGGGGCAGGTTGCTTTTTCCTAGCAGACCAGGCTCCTCTTAATAAACCTAAAACTATGCTGCGTTCTGTGGTCAAAGGTAAACAGGTGTTTACAGGGTTGCTGGTTTGCTGGAAATAGGAACTGCAGTGGCAGAATCAAGTAAACAATAATGAAGAACCACAGACCCCGGAGATGACGGCTGTGGTCCAGCCCCGCAGCCTATGGATTCGGCACTCTGGATGTGACATTGTTAGCTGTATCAACAAGGATCAAAAATCCGATCACGTCAAAAACCTTCATTCGCTCTTCAAGCTCTTTAGGGCTCATGAAGCCCTTTACAATTTATTGTCAACAAGTCTTACTTCATGTGACCTTAAACTCCCAGCCACGTGGGACAACAGGCCAGTCCCCTAAAATACCACATGCTGTCGCATCTCCGAGTTGCGCACAAACTGTTCCCTCCTGCTAGAACAGCACTGCCTCCCTCCCAAGTACACGCCACTTCCTCCCTCCCTCTGACTGCCACGACCTCCCCAGCCTTGATGATTCTTTCCCAGGGTCCTAACCTTTCCTACTAACCTCTCTAAGAGTATTTCTCACACGGTGAACATTTCTGTCTTTCTCATTCCAGAGTTCTTGAGGGGTAGGCAGAGGGTTTCACCAGCCGGCACTCTCAATGGATCAGAACACAAGTTGTCTACTGTTACCTAATCACTTATATATTGAGACAGGAAAAGTCACCATGGTAAGGAAAATCTGCTTAAAAAAAAAAGGTGGGCATTCCTCTCTAAGCCCCTGGGTTATGCCAGCCAACTTTTCCCAGGCAATGTCTAGCAATTATACCAAATGTCACTAAGAGATGGTAACAGTTTTCCTAAGGGGGAAAGGCAGTCCCTGGAGAGCTGACTTAGCCCACAAAAAAGACAATGAAAGCAATGACAATAATGAAGTGAAATCCATAGCTTTACCCTAAGTCAGCTAAATCCAGTGGACACTGGGCCCTTCCCAAGCAAGCTGTGGCAGAAGCAACCACAGGTCACATGGAACAAGCTCCATCCTGCATCCAGGCCCTGGAAAGCAGGACCCACACAGTCAAGTGCGAGAAGTCACAAGGCACAAGCAATTGCTTCAGTTTAGTGACTAGTAACATGTGGGCACCATGCCTAACTAACTTGAGCCTCATTTCCCCATTTTTACAACGTGTACTGACAAAACTTAGCCTATGAACAGGACCGCTGAGGTGTGAAGTAATGAAGCCACATGGGAAAGTACTTCAAGAAAACTATGAAGCGCAATATAGTCAACCTTTGCTTGCCACATCACAGGAGGGGCTCACTATCCCTTACTGTTTAGAGATGAGGGAAGGTGGCACGGAGAGTCTAAGTAACTCGCCCATAACCACCCAGCTAACAAGCGGTAGAGCCAACTCCAGCTCAGCCCAGCTGTAAAAGTGGAGCTGTTAATCTTTACCTTAGCTTCCACGTCAGCACTACCTGTGACGTTATCCCAAGAGGGACAACGTGGGACCCACCAGGACAAAGACACTTACCCCACACGTCGTGAGCAACATGAGGCATGTCCACATTGTGAGCGTGACTGTGGGGGCTGGGGGAACCGGGCTCCTTATAGAATGGATGAGAATAATGTAATTTATGATTCCGGAGGATACTCTTAGCCTGAAAACTAATAAAGGTGGTGGCTGAGGGGAATAGTGACATGGAGCTCATAAGAAAATCAGTCTTATTATTCTAAGATTTTAGAAGAAAGTATAATTTACCTGCTATAGGTAAAACCTCCCTCTGTCAAATTTTTTTAAGGGTCTGCACATCTAACCCATAACATCTACTAAACTTTTCCAGTTTGGCCATTCGCGTATTCTTCCAAATAGAAAATATGCAGAACGGGTATAATTCCTACCTTACTTGGAAGACGGCATTTCTATGTTAACGGAGGGCTTGATTACCAACTAACTTGTACGTACCAAACTTCAAAGCATTAGGTTGGGAGACTCTTTGTTTCCTTGTTTAGATGCATACACTCTATTTTCATATATTTTTTTAAAGGCAAATACAAAACTTCCTAAAATGGGTATGTAGAAGAAGATTACAAGCAAAGAAAACAAGAAACAGATGACCTAAGTTGATAAACAAGGAGATATTCTAGCCAAAGTCAACATTTAAGATTCTGAGTTCTAGGACCTCACTTCCTCTATCAATTATACATTTCCAAACTTCTCAGTGTGCTGGAGCAGGAACAAGGCTCCTCAACAGGACAAAGATACAAATGGAGAAACTCTTGGATGAAAAGTAAAACAAAAAGAGGCTTAATATATTGCTATTTCAAAGCTAAACTAAAAAATTCCAGCAAAGGAACTATCACTACAGACAAAAACGAGCATCATCCAAGCAAGAAATATACACACTATATTTATATCCCATAAACCAAATGTCATTTCTGACAAGGCGAAGAGGGAGAGAGAGAAGTCCAGTGAGGAATTATTGTAGCTAAACACAACTGACTCAAAAGGAAGGTCTTCCCAGCTACTCAGGAGACTGAGGCAGGAGGATCCCCTGAGCTCAGGAGTTCGAGGTCACCCTGGACATCCCCATCTCATTTTTCTTTTTAAAAAGGAAGGGCCTCACCTCAACTTAATCTCAAAAAATTAAACTACATATTCCTATATTATCAGAAGGTAGAAAAACAGAAACTAAACTAATACCCACATGGCAAAAATAAGGAACAGAATAGGCATGTTATTTTTAGCATTTAATAGATTAAAAAAAAAAAAACCTACGCAAATATCACTGAGATGGTCAACTTTATATATCAACTTGATTAAACTGACTAAGGGACACCAGAGTGGCTGATAAAACTTTATTTCTAGGTGTGTCTCTGGGGCTGTTTCTAGAAGAAATTAGCATTTGAATAGGTAACCTGAGTAAAGAAGGTCCCCTCACCAATGCAGGTGGGCATCACTGAGGGCCTGGACAGGACAGAAAGTTAGAGGAGTAGCAAATGTGCCCTTTGCTTGAGCTGGAACATCTACCTGCTGCTGCTCTCGATCATCAGTGCTCCTGGTTCTCGAGCCCCAGCCTGGAGTAGAACTATGGCTTTCCCGGGCCTCCAGCTTGCAGACAATAAATCATGGGATTTCTCAGTCTACACAGTCATGTGAGTCAATCCCTCCAAATAACTCCTTCTCCATATCCATATCTATGGTTTACTCATTCTGTTTCTCTGGAGAACCCAGAGTAATACAACCCCATCAAATAAAAAGAGGGCTGAATCAATGTTCAAGTCCACTAAATAAGCGAGCTGTGGAATCTAGACAAAAACAGAGAAACCGGAAGACCAGAAACAGAAACAGTGGGGTGAAAGGGGGAAGCCCCTGGCCACTGAAACTTTTTCTTGGCTAAAAGCCTGGAAAGGGTCTCTAATCACTGCTGCAAGTGTTTTCCTATGAGGCAATTTTACCCCAAATGTAGTTAAGATTTTTCTTTTCCCTTTAGGCTCTAAACCAAAAAGGTATTTTAAAGATTTATTTAAACACTAAACAAGTGGGTAGAAGATTTCTAAATTACATGTCTGGCATTAAAACACAGGGTGAAAGGACCTGTAACTACCCTAGACTCTTAAGCCAAACTATGATTAGCCTGAGTTATTACTGACCTCTAGGTGCTAATATATAAGGCAGGTAGAGCACAGCCCCCAGGTATTTATAGGGAGAACAGCAGTGCTACAGTGCCAGAAAAAAAAAAAAAAAAAAAAGTCTAACAAAAGAAAAAAAAGAAACTTACCAGTGATCTCCACAGAGCTCAGGGGAATAAATGTCCTAAAACCAAAAATGAATTCAAGTTATGCTGAACTAAACAATACCAATTAAATCCAGCCTTGAGGGTGTGAAAACAAGCTCAGGGTTACCTCTTATAAACCAACACTACTTAATAATTCGAAAGTGCGAACCAAGGATCTCCTTGAGAAAAGAATGAATCACAGGGTCTTACACAATCCTGGCCGTGTCTCCCGCCTATTCAAGGCAATGAACATTTGTTTCCTGGGTGTCTGTGCTCAAGGGACAAGACTTCGGGAACTTCCGTCCTCCTGGGAAGGAAGTAGATAGAAACGTGGCCTGTACACGATTATAATCCAAGCTCAAAGTGTGAGAAGTGTCATAAGATGTTTCATGGTGCAACTGGAGGGGGACCATAGATGGGAAGGCATCCAGGAAGGCTTCATGAAGGAGGCAGCAACTCAAGCCGGCTTTGAAGGACAGAAAATACTTCAACAGGAAGAGACCAGTGAGAAGGGAAGCTGCTCCAGGGAGCAGGGGCTGCAGTCATCAGGGAACAGAGACTCTCGTCCCATTGGGTTAGCGCAGGATGTAAAGCACACAGGACATGACACCGGAAAAGCAGGCTGGGGCGGTATTACCCGCGGGCCTTGAATGGCATGTCGGTTTATACAGGTCGAACATCCCGTATCCAAAATGCTTCAGAACCAGAAGTGTTTCCAATCTCGGATTTTTTTCAGACTTCGGAATATTTACATAAACATAAATGAGTTATCTTGGGGATGGAACCCAATCTAAACACAAAATTCATTTCTGTTTCATACAGACCTCATGCACACAGCCTGAAGGTGATTTCAGTTTGCCCTTGGGGATGCCGAATAAACTGTGTGTTATGTGTTTTGACTGCACCTTGTCACATGAGGTCAGGTGTGGAATTTTCCATGTGTGGCATCATGTCGGTACTCAAAAAGTTTCAGATTTTGAAGCATTTTGGATTTTGAATTTTTGAATTAAGATGCTCAATTTGTATTCAACTTTTGAAGACCTCTGTGCAACACATGGCCCTGACAAGTGCTTTACAATGAAGAATAAACTGACAGCAATTTGGTGAGGAAGAAAGATAACACTCATCTAGGACCTTACTGACAAAACTGGGCATGAGAAAGGTGAGAATTTTAACAAAGAATGAGACTATTAAAAAAAAAAAAGTTAAATAGGGAAGAATCTTAACACTAAAATTTGGGCTCAGATGTCAGAGGGAATGGGAATGATGCTTTAACAAAAAGAAGTTAGGGGAGGCTGGAATGGGTATGAGAGAGGAGGAAAGGTGACCAGGGTGGTTGGGAAACCCTACTGAGATCTTGTCATCTTAACACTGGAAACAAGAGTGTGGAATGCTAGCACTGCAAGTCATCTTGCTCTGTTCCATTCTGATTGACAACAATGTGAAGCCACAGGGCCTTTGCACATGCTGGTCTCTCCACCTAGAGGTTCAGCCCCTGCCCCTGTTGGGTTAGTGCAGCTCTGAAAACCCTTCGGCAGGGAATCCCTGCTTGACCCTCCCCAATGGGATCAGTCCCCCATGCCCTGTCATAGGCTTTCTAGAACAGTGTTTCTCTGTAATAGCTCTGTGGTAGCATGGGGGTCTAGAATTCTGCCTTTGATTTTGTGATTATTTAACTCATGTTCCCCTTGAAGGAGTTCAGGATATGCCACAACCAAATACGCCCCTTTGGTATATTGGTTATTTTGAGCTTAAAACACTTGAGAAATGAGAGATCCAGGAAAGACTTCCTGACCTCTTTCTATACAAAAACAGGTCATAAAATTTCCCATGAGAAAGGTGCCCTCCCTGTACCAGAAACAGAAGAAGAACAGCCTTATCACCAGAGTCTGGGAATCAACACTAAAAGGGATGTGTACAAATAAACTTACCAAAATAACCTTTGTCTCCCACAAGTTTTCTGCCAATATATCTATCTCTTAGTTACCTAACCACAATTTACTGACTCCATCCCAAAACTCTTTCTTGTTATGTCTTCACAAATTTGTCATTTCTTTGTATAAAAATGATACAAGGCTGGGCATGGTGGCTCATGCCTGTAATCCCAGCACTTTGGGAGGTCAAGGCGGGTGGATGACCTGAGGTTAGGAATTCAAGACCAGCCTGGCCAACATGGTAAAACCCCGCCTCTACTAAATCTACAAAAATTAGCCAGACATGGTAGTGTACGCTTGTAATTCCAGCTACTTGGGAGACTGAGGCAGGAGAATAGCTTGAACCTGGGAGGTAGAGGTTGCAGTGAGCCAAGATTGGGCCACTACACTCCAGCCTGGATGACAGAACGAGACTTTGTCTCAAAAACAAAACAAAACAAAACAAAAACAAAAAAAAAGTGATACAAGCTGCCTGCTCTGGACACTTCTTCGGGTCTTCATTTCCTTGTGAAGACTCCCATGTACACCAAAATTCTTAATAAGACTTGCGTGCATTTCTCCTGTTAATCTATCTTATGTCAGTTTGATTCTCAGGCCCAGCTGCAGACTCAGAGGGTCAAGGAGAATTTTTCCTTCCCTGCACCCCATCCTAGGCTGTGAGCTCCCAGTGGGGCCCCCTATGCCTAGGCAGGAGGTCTCAATAAAAAAGTGTGAAAGTGTGGATGGAAAGGAAGTGACAGGGTCCGGATCTTAGTGAGCAGATGATGTGGGAACCCTAAATCACAGCCCACGAGAGGGCTGAAGAGCCAGACAAATTCTAGCCAGAAGAGAAGCCTCAGGGTGGTGTGGGGGTCTCCAAACACTGAAGAGCTGCCATGGGGATGACGGATTAGCAGTGTGCTGTGTGGTCTCGGGGGGTAGGAAAGAGCCAGGATTGATGGGTCAAAGTTCCAGGGAGACAGATTCAGCTCAAAGGCTAGAAGAGTTTTCACAGAGCCATGGAAAATGCATTGCTCTGGGCAGCAGCGGGTCCCCTGTCCTTGGACAAACGACACACACGGTCAGAGGCACACAGTCACCGCACGGGTTATCTTAGCAGGCTTGAACCATGCATGAGCATTTATACTACAGGGATGTTAAAGTCCCTCCTGCCCCAACTGAACTCTTCTGGCGGTAACACTCAGGAGGCACTCATCCATCTGCAAGCTCTCTCTCTCATCCCTCAAGCTCTCTCTCTGTGCATGACCCAGACTGTCCCTCCCCAGTTCCCTGGGAAACTTAATGCTTCCTGCATGTGCTTCAGCTTCAGCTTCACCCCACGGAAGTCTTTCTGACTCTAATTTTGGTCACTTATTTACATGTCTCCCTATCACCCACTGCTCTGCCTCAAGAGCACGTATCACAAGTTAAACTAGGATATTTACTCTTCTTTTAATGACATCATCAAGCCCCCACGGGCAGAGAAGGCTGAGAGCACCCTCTTTCCTGGAGCACGCCTGGCATCGCACATAAAGCCTGACAGTTCACACTCAGTCTATGAATGGCAACTGTGCCTTCTGTCTGCCTCACCCAAGCATTCTTTCCATGGGTATTTTTCAGAGAATTATTTGTATAACCTTTAACGCCTTGTTCACTCTACCCTGGACACACGAGTTTGTCCTCATTTCTCTTAAGTGCCTCAGACCAGCCCTACTCAACGTGTGGTCAGCAAACACTGGCTACTGTTTGCAGTGAGATGAGTGTAGTCATCAAGGGTGCACATAGCAACCTGAGGACTTAGGGCTGTTGACTCTTGTAACAACAAAAAATGGGCTTGGATTTTGTATCTTTTTCCTCCTACTCACTTGTATTGTAGGTTACAAATGTCTCCATCTTTGATTTACTCAGGAAAAAAACTGGTCACCATAAATGGTTTGAGCAGCACTGCCTCAGGCAATATTACTTTACTAAATAGTAAGAACAGCAAGTTCTCTCATACTAATTAATAGATAAATATGGGCAGTCATATGTAGAAAGCTGAAACTGAATCCCTTCCTTACACCTTATACAAAAATTAATTCAAGATGGATTAAAATTTGAAATGTTAGACCTAAAACCATAAAAACCCTAGAAGAAAACCTAGGCAATACCATTCAGGACATAGGCATGGGTAAGGACTTCATGACTAAAACACCAAAAGCAATGGCAACAAAAGCCAAAATAGACAAATGGGATCTAATTAAACTAAAGAGCTTCTGCACAGCAAAAGAAACTACCATCAGAGTGAACAGGCAACCTACAGAATGGGAGAAAAATTTTGCAATCTACCCATCTGACAAAGGGCTAATACACAGAACCTACAAAGAACTTAAATTTACAAGAAAAAAACAAACAACCCTATCAAAAAGTGGGCAAAAGATATGAAGAGACACTTCTAAAAAGAAGACATTTATGCAGCCAACAGACACATGAAAAAATGCTCATCATCACTCGCCATCAGAGAAATGCCAATCAAAACCATAATGAGATACCATCTCACACCAGTTAGAATGGAGATCATTAAAAAGTCAGGAAACAACAGATGCTGGAGAGGATGTGGAGAAATAGGAATGCTTTTACACTGTTGGTGAGAGTGTAAATTAGTTCAACCATTGTGGAAGATAGTGTGGCAATTCCTCAAGGATCTAGAACTAGAAATACCATTTGACCCAGCCATCCCATTACTGGGTATATACCCAAAGGATTATAAATCATGCTGCTATAAAGACACATGCACACATATGTTTATTGTAGCACTATTCACAATAGCAAAGACTTGGAACCAACCCAAATGTCCATCAATGATAGACTGGATAAAGAAAATGTGGCACATATACATCATGGAATACTATGCAGCCATAAAGAAGGATGAGTTCATGTTCCTTTGCAGGGACATGGATGAAGCTGGAAACCATCATTCTCAGCAAACTATCACAAGGACAGAAAACCAAACACCGCATGTTTTCAATCATAGGTGGGAATTGAACAATGAGATCACTTGGACACAGGGTGAGGAACATCACACACAGGGCCTGTCAGCAGGTGGGGGGCTGGGGGAGGGATAGCGTTAGGAGAAATACCTACTGTAAATGATGAGTTGATGGGTACAGCAAACCAACCTATCACATGTATACATAAGTAACAAACCCGTACATTGTGCACATATACCCTAGAACTTAAAGTATAA
>NW_012117877.1:1354645-1368088 GCF_000951035.1 Colobus angolensis palliatus | reverse complement strand
ATATATTACACATACACACATAGAAAGAGAAAGAGAGAAAGAGAGAGAGAGACACAGTAAGATTGTATACAGCCCAGACCCTGGCAACAACGGCAAAGCTCATTTTTCCTTCTGATATTAAGTCTATCTTCCTCACATAATATGGCTCAAACATGAAAGAGAATCCTAAAAAATATATTTTAGGCCGGGCACGGTGGCTCATGCCTGTAGTCGCAGCACTTTGGGAGGCCATGGCAGGAGGATCATTTGAGCCCAGGAATTCGAAACCAGCCTAGGCAACCCAGGGAGACCCAGTGTCTCTAAAAAATAATAATAATAAAATAAAATAAATTAATAAAATAAAGAGAGAGATTTTAATTATTTTAGAGAGAGCAATGATTGCTCAGATCCAAAGGCCAACGGCCACTTTGACCAAGCTGAGAAAAGTACCCTGACACAGTCTCACAGCATTGGCCACTGTGTCCACTGTCCTTGTCCTTAGGCACATTGTGATTCTAGTTTGCACAGCTTTGAACACAAAGAAATGCAAGGTGCTCACAAGCCAAGGACATCAATACTTAACTCTAATAAGCACGATGCTACTTCTATCTTGCAACTGATCCTGTTAACACACACGCACACACACACATAAGGAACAGGGTCCAATTTAACTGTGCCCACCTATCAGCCTTCCACCCTAGCATCACAGCTCACAGCTCTGCTCACCCGCTTTCCCTCACTGCATCTTCAATTACACCCAAGGTGGGGGCTTAGCAGCTGAACACACACCCCGTACCTCTAACTCTTGAAGCTAACTTTCCCTAAGGGTCAGCTGAACTTGGCCTTATTTCCCTATTATTCCACCAAAGGTTCATCAGTTACTGGTATTACTGCTTCTCATCACAACTTTACCGGTTTGCCTTTCATCCATTCACCAATCAGTAGAACAGCTACAACACCGCTGGCAACCACAGACAGGAAATGCTCACAAGTGCCCCAAGGACCTCCCAGGCTGGAAGCAGGGGGGCACTCCCAAATCCCCAAGAAAACACACCGGGTAGTAACTAGTCCATGGGTACTCAACTGGAAGAGAACTACCAGCTAAGTGAGCATTGAGCAATACTACCCCTGACTCCCTGAACTGGGCACAGATGTCATCTTAAATTCCTAACATCGCTACTGATTCCTAGTGTAGACAAAAACCTCATTTCATCATGAATCAAATTATTGTGAAAGAGAGATTATAATACATGAAAAGTAGTGCAATGGGAATCGCCTTTCCTAAAAAGCAGGTGACAGGGTAAGAAATTCAATTTTATCTCATGCTGGTGGTTTATTTGAAACAAGGCTCTTATCAAAACCACACCAAGGATGACAGGGCAGCTGAGTGGACTGCTCAAAATAATTCACCACGCTGGGTGTAGTGGCTCATGCCTGTAATCCAAGCACTTTGGGAGGCCAAGGCAGGAGGACCGTGTGAGGCCAGGAGTTGGAGACCAGCCTGGGCAACACAGGGAGATCCTGTCACTACAAAAACAAATTTAAAAACTGGCCAGGTATGGTGACAGACACCTATAGTCTTAGCAACTCAGGAAGCCAAGACAGGAGGATCGCTGGAGCCCAGGAGGTCGAGGTTGCAATCAGCTATGATTGTGCCACTGCATTCCAGCCTGGGCAATAGAGCAAGACCCTGTTTCTAAAAATAAAAAACTCACTACTGTGACGTGCAAGTGACGTACTGATAAAAGCTGAAAGCAACTACATGAAGGCGAGGGTATGACAAAAACAAACTGAAGGCCTAAGACATGTAGCACCTGTACCTTTATTGAAAAAAAAAATGGGCTGGGCGCGGTGGCTCATGCCTGTAATCCCAGCACTTTGGGAGGTTGAGCCGGGTGGATCACCTGAGGTCAGGAGTTCAAGACCAGCCTGACTAATATGATAAAACACCATCTCTACTAAAAATACAAAAATGAGCCAGGCATAGTGGCTTGCGCCTGTAATCCCAACTGCTTGGGAGGCTGAGATAGGAGAACTGCTTGAACCCGGGAGGCGGAGGTTGCAGTGAGCGGAGATCGCACCATTGCATTCCAGCCTGGGCAACAAGGGTAAAAGTCCGTCTCAAAAACAAAGAAAAAGAAAAGAAAACAACTAAATTTGCAAAGACCTGCCATTTTTTCTTTTCTTTTCGAGACAGAGTCTCCCTCTGTTGCCCAGGCTGGAGTGCAATGGCGTGATCTTCACTCACTGCAACCTCCGCCACCCAGGTTCAAGCGACTCTCCTGCCTCAGCCTCCCGAGCAGCTGGGATTACAGGCACATACCACCATGCCCAGCTGATTTTTGTATTTTCAGTAGAGATGGAGTTTCACTACGTTAGCCAGGCTGGTCTCAAACCCCCGACCTCAGGTGATCCACCCGCCTCAGCCTCCCAAAGTGCTAGGATTACAGGTGTGAGCCACCGTGCCTTGGCCTCTGCTATTTTTGGAGAAGGCAGAGTTCTGCTGCTAAGCAAAACAGACCTTCACATTTCAATTCTGCTGTTTAAAAAATTTGAGAACTTTAGGAATTCTTTGAAACCACACTTCTAATTACTAACATGATGAAAAGGAAGCAATTTTTAAAGCGACCCAGGAAGAATAGCCAACTGAGTTTTTTCAAATTCCAGTGCTTTTGTGCACTGAACACAAAATGAACGTTAACTTTTCCTGCTTCCCCACGAAGCCGCTTTGCTTTTTATAATTCTAGATCTCTCGGAGCACTCATCAAAACTTTACTTGGGGGTAAACCCGGGGTGCTGGCATGCAACACAACCTACCCTTCAAGTAACTCTCGCTTCCACCAAAATAAGAAAAAGGTGGCACGGAGCTGGGTAAAGAGATGACACATTTCGAATGTCTAAGCCTGCAAGAGTTCGTGACAGCTGACTGCCCACAACACAGCACAGCTGGGAATCTCCAGCAGCTGCCCTCTAACCAAATGGCAGAGCAGAGCAGCTTTCTGAGGGGTCAAGTAAAGAGGGCCAGTCACCTCCAGCGCTTTCCTCCCACCTCGTCCTCATCTCCAACAGTTTCTCTCTAGAAATAACTGAACTTAGGAGATCACCCCCAGGGAGAAGACAGAGGCATGACACCTACAAGTTGCCTATTTATAGAAAGTGTTAACACTCCTCAGGAAAAGACACAGAAATCTCCTTGGAAACGCCCAAGCCTGTACTCCCTTTGGAATTCTAGTCTGCTAATACCAATGACTGAGTAACCACCTTTAAAACAAAACCAAGGTCTTTGAGGTACTTACGGTTTCCCCCCTGGGATTCCTGCCAGGTTTGGAGGAATGGTAGGTACTCTCATGTGAGGGGGAGGATCAAACCCCACCTGGAGACAAAAATAAGGCATTGCAGACTCAGTTTATTGCAGCAGGCACTTTGTGAACATCAATACCTTTCATTAGAAACTCATAGATCCCCAAAGCAACTTCAACGGGAACAGTAACATGGCCTAGTGTTTTTCTTTTTAATTACTATGCAAGAGGTAATATAAGCACCTCTGAACGCCACAAGACCCACTTCCTTTTTGGGAGGTAGAGAGGAGATGTGATCTATTTGCGCACTGAGAACCACTTCCCCATGGTAAATACCTCCCTTAGACTGGCAATCAAGTTCACAGAGCAATATGTTGTATTAGGATTTCTCAACCTCAGCACTATTGACATTTTGTGCCAGACAGTTCTTTTCTTTGTTGGGGGCCATCCTGGGCATTGCAGGATGTTGAACAGCATTCCTGGCCCCTAGTGCCAAGAGGAATCCACACCTGCCCCCTCCCACCCCCAGTTATGATAATCAAAAGTGTCTCCAGATATTATCAAATGTCCTCAAGGAACAAAATCATCCCCAGTTGCATACCACAGGTCTAATTTAATGCTTAAGCATTCATACATGGATTCCCTACTTTGCGCAGCATAAGGACAGCATCTAGTCTCTCAGCTGACCACCTTACTTTCAACACTTTTGCCCGCCACTGCACAGCCTCTCCTGCAAGTGCAATATCAGGAAAAACCAATGAATCTTAACATCACCACAAATTAGTGGAGGTAATGCTATGTGAAGAGGGGACCAGAGAGAAAGGTGCAGGGCGTTTTTCAAACAACCAAGAGAAATGATGGTGGGATTTTATGCCCTTAACGCAATCAGTGATCACAGAGCCAATTCTATCCTTCAAATGCAGTTTTGTGTCTTCTTGGTCAAAAATTAGACCATTTGCACAGTGGCAAGAGGCAGGGCAAACAGGCCAGCCTGTCCCTGTGGTTCAGTCTGTCCAGAATTCTACCTGTTTACAGAGACCACTTATACATAAATCAGGCTATTGGGTTTAAAGTGTAGCACAGGCATAGAAAGAGAAAGCAATGGCTTCTCAGACATTTTTTCCTAAGGTTTAATGAGGAAAAAAAAGTTCAAGAAAATGAATGAAAAGGCTTCTGTGAACCACTTGAATCATTTCATCACCTTCAAATAAAAAAAAAAAATCGGGGTGCAGCACACCAACATTGCACAAGTATACATATGTAACAAACCTGCACGTTATGCACATGTACCCTAGAACTTAAAGTATAATAAAAAAAAAAAAAAAATCGACTTTGGTGGGAGAAAACCAGATGTCCCCTGAACCACTGAAGGAACTTCTAAACACTGCCTTTTTCATCCACAAAAACAGTAAAACAAAAACACGTTTGGCTCGCACTTAATGAAGCAGCGTGCTGATGAAAGCTGACAAGAGGAAGGCGAGTGTGTGGCTGGGACACTGGGCGTCTTTGTCTCCGAGGTGTGTGGGGCTGGCTGCTCTTGCCCATGCAGCACAGAGAGGCCTGGCCCCAAACCTGACAGCGCTAAATGGAGCATGCAGCATTCCTACCCCAACCAGAGCCCACCCGACAACGGCCTACCATGGGGGAGCGCCCGTAGGCCACCACGGCGGCCGCGGCAGCTGCGGCGCTCATCTGGGGTGACATGTTGTGTAAACTGGCATAGGCAGCACCTGGGCTGGTCAGCTCGCCGTTCATGCCAGCATGGGGGACCATCCCAAAAGGAGCAGGGTATGGGCCGGGAACTGCCAGG
The DNA here is from genome assembly GCF_000951035.1 of Colobus angolensis palliatus. Lineage (NCBI taxonomy): Eukaryota > Metazoa > Chordata > Mammalia > Primates > Cercopithecidae > Colobus > Colobus angolensis. The sequence goes on along the minus strand of NW_012117877.1, from coordinate 1,363,000 downwards.
GGTGTCCTCAAGCCAGCTGCTGAAAAGAAACACAAGCCACGCATCACTCAACGGACCCACTCCATCAAACCTGACCAGCAAGTCTGGCCTCGTCATTTGTTAGTGTCACTCACGGGGAGAGAGAAAGAGGGAAGGCTTCTGGGGGAGGGGGGAAATCACCTCCAATTTTTATACACTGGATCCCTCCTTCCCCAGAGTGGAATTCATCTCCAGGAAAGAGACTCCAGGGGAAGCACAACCCACACATTTTCTTATTCGTGTAAGTAGCGGCACCGGAAGCCAGGGGAATTAAGCGTATTACCATACCCAATTTACAGAGGGCAAACCAAGGCACAGACACTAAGTGTTTACCTGACTTAATCTCAAAAGAAGATTTTCTCGATAAAATCCAAGATTTCTCTTTCAGTCGGAACTTTCCAATCCCTGGTACCAATTCCAAATGAAAACCCAATCCTGGATTTACGTAAACCAAAGCACGGGTTTAGGAGGAGGACCCTGTTGCCTGTTTTCCTTTGGGCCCAGGTTGTTGCTTTTTTCCTTTCCCACCGGGGGATGGCAGGTTGCAAATTATGAGTTTTTTAAGGGCTGGAGTCGCAGGGAAACCCTCCTAATTTCTACTGAAGGAGAGACCACCGATTCCGGAAGCCTCCCCTGGCAGAAAACCAACCAACTACAGTCTGCAAGGAGCATGGTTGGGCCGGCCAAACCACTGTTTCAGCCAATATTAGCAAAGTCAGACGCACAATGCTAGTTAGGTAGGGAGGCTTGTGTTCAAAATAATTGTCAGAAACTTTCCTGAAGTCCCTAGGACTTGAATTATTTAAAAATAAAAGAAGGCTGGGAAAGGTGGCTCATGCCTGTAATCCCAGCACTTTGGGAGGCCGAGGTGGGCAGATCACCTGAGGTCTGGAGTTCGAGTCCAGCCTGGCCAACACGATGAAACCCCATCTCTACTAAAAATACAAAAATTAGCCAGGCGTGGTGGCAGGCTAATTTTTAAGCCCAGCTCTTTGGGAGGCTGAAGCAAGAGAATCGTTTGAACCCAGGAGGCAGAGGTTGTAGTGAGCTGAGATCACGCCATTACACTCCAGCCTGGGGGAACAAGAGCGAGACTTCGTCTCAAAGAAAAAAAAGAAAAGCTGAATGTAAACAGTTGGAGACTGAACAGAGTGCAGCTGCTGAAACCCAAGGACAAACATCTGTTCCTTATCATGGCTTTTTCAGAGATAGGAAGGAGGGTGGCCCTAAGTACATTTCATATTTGTAGGGCAATTGCATCACAACATTAACAGACAACAAATCAAGCTGGGAATGGGAGAAACCAAACAAAGCACAACAACAGGCGATGCTCTACCCGCTTGGTTAACGAGGGGGTCTATGGCTGGAGGCTTGCCGAGGCCTGGACGGAGGCCTGGAGTGGCGCTGGTGCCCGGCGTTGGCATGTCGCTCCGAGGCGTTGGTGTGCTGGATTTCAGAACAGGCGTGCTGGCTTTTTCATGCTGGTGTCATTAAACAAATTAAATGAGTATTATTTTTAATCCAAGCCATATTACACAATTTATCACAACAGCAGCTGGGACACTGGGCACCTTCTAGCTACTCCCTCAGCCAATTTTCATAAATCCACACAATGTTGACAGCATTAACTTGTGAGCGAGAAATGTTGACCTTTCCTCTTCCTGCCAGAATTAAAACTCGAGCTAGAGACACAGAACATGATCACACTTCTTCCTCCGCAGATTTTATTTTAAAAGTATTTTCCATCAGGCTGTGGACTTTGGGTCAACGCCAAGTTAGAAAGATGACCACCCAGAGAATATTTCCCAGGCACTCAGAAACACATGCCCCGGCCGCCAAGAAAGTCCAAGGAAGACCCGTTTTCAAGTCTCCTTTTTAGGTAGCCCTGGGGTTGAGACAAATGGTGAGAGAGAGTGGGGCCAATATCTCAGAGACAAAAGCCCCAGGGCTAGCCTTACCAATATGCCTAAAAAGAACACCACTTTGGAGTTAAGTGTCACCACCCACTTGCCTACATAACCGAAGTGGACCCACCAGCGCAGAGCAGAGACGGAACACCAGTAAGGGGCCTTTCAGAGTCCAGACAGTAACGGGGTTACAGTGCACCTTCTCTGGCTTTTCAACCTTTCATGTGCTTTACAACACAGTCCAAGAACCAATACAGTGTGGCAAAGAGCACAGACTAAAGAGAGCTCTTTCTGATCATGAGCCACAGCTGTGTAGCCTTAAGTTATTCATTCTCCGCAACCGGTAAAACGGGATAACGCCTACAGGGACCAGGTAAGGATTAACTGCAGGGTTGTTATGAAATATTATTGTTAAAAGATGACGCAGTCTACCAAGTTTGATTGAATGAATGACCACGAATGGGTTCTGATGCACCAGTTCCTGGCTTCCCCTGGGACCTCCTTTGTGCATCACTGATCTGACGAGCTCCACAACATCGGGGCATGCTCTATGACATGCCCCGATATTAGGGATCAGTCTACCAGATAAATGGTCAGCCTAAGAAAATGAAGACTTAAGAATCTCGGAAGTTTGAGGCCAGGTGTGGTGGCTCACACCTGTAATCCTAGCACTTTGGGAGGCCGAGGCGGGCAGATTGCCTGAGGTCAGGAGTTCAAGACAGGCACGGCCAACATGAAACCCTGTAACAAGCCGAGATTGCACTGCACTCCAGCCTGGGTGACAGAGTGAGACTGTCTCAAAAAAAAAAAAAAAAAAGGAAGAAGAAGAAGGCAATGAACATGGATGCGTGTATACCCTCTCTAATGCGTGGTGGTACCAGGTGTGGTGATGGCCACCTGTAATCCCAGCTACTGGGGAAGCTGAGGCAGGAGAATCGGTTGAACCTGGGAGGCGGAGGTTGCAGTGTGCCGAGATCACACCACTGCACTCCAGCCTGGACAACAGAGTGAGATTCTGTCTCAGAAAGAAAAAAAAAAAAAAAAAAACTCAGAAGTTTGAACCATTTGTCAACTGGGAAGTTTCAGAGAGCTGTGTGGCAAGGACATATCCCCCAAGTAAGAAGGCAATGAGGCTGGGAGTTGCGGCTCACATGTGTAATCCCAGCACTTTGGGAGGCTCAGGTGGGTGGATCACCAGGTCAGGAGTTTGAAACCAGCCTGACGAAACGGCGAGACCCCATCTCTACTAAAAATACAAAAACAAAAATAGCTGGGCATGGTGGCGCGCGCCTGTAATCCCAGCTACTCAGGAGGCTGAGGCAGGAGAATCGCTTGAACCCAGGAGGCAGGAGTTGCAGTGAGTCGAGACTGCACCACTGCACTCCAGCCTGGGTGACAGAGTGAGACTCTTGTCTCAAAAAAGAAGGCGGCGGCGGCAATGAACACGGATGTGTGTACACCCTCCCTAATCGTGGCTGAAAAGAGATGACTGAGAGGGGAAAAAGTAAACCCTGAATGATGACAAAGAACAGAAGGATGAGTTTCACTAGTAAACTCTTAAAAATACAACCCTCAAGCAGCAAAACCCCTACATTTCTAATACTTCAGGGTCCTCCAGTCCACAATGAAACATACACGGCCAAACAGGCAAGTGTCCATTTTCTTTACCTACCAAGCTCATTTCTTTGGATTTCAAAGATGTGGAACTTGCCGAGGAGGCCGTGGAAGCTGGGCTGCTAGAAGCATCCTTCTTTAGCAGGCGGTTTTTGTCAATTCCATTTTCCCGGGGCGAGTGGGCAGGGCTTGCCCGCGGAGAAGAAGGGTCCTCAACGAACATAATCAAAAGTTTTCGTGATACAGCTTGTAACAGACAGACCTTTTCCCTTTCCACACTCATTCTCTAAATTCAAGGGCAGTGCTGAAAGTCCTTCGGGTTGGGGGTGTACACGGTGACCAACACCATGTTATAATGAGCAGCGTGGTCTCCGCAAACATACCAGCAAACATGCCATAAAAAACAACCCCACAACCCCACAGTCATATCCCTCTTTGTGCCTCAGGCTTAAGAACTTTGCCTAGAGGGCACTGGAAGGAAAGGGGAGCCAGACATCCAACTTAGGCATTCAAAATGTCTACGGAAATATCTTTTTTTTTTTAAGGAAATAAAACTTTATGTCAGTTAGACCATTATTGCTCCATACATGAACAACCATTAACTTCTTAATGCAAAAAGTTGCAAGAGGTCCCCCCACTGAGGGGCTCTACTTCCTTCATTCACTGTTAGATTATTTTCATAACGTTATTCAAATCATTCTGAAGATACACTTTGATGAAAAGAATGGTTACCTCATTAGACACATCCACAACTAAGTTGTCATCGCTTTTGTCACCATCACTGTCCTGGAAAAAAGAAACATTAACGCCATTTACTAAGAGCTAAGAATGGGTTTGGGGCACAGTTAGATTTCTTTCTATAGTTCTTGGTAGCAGACAGAAAAAAAAACTACCTGGGACAGGCCTGCAGGCTCTCTATCAGTTTGCCAGCCCTAGTAATTATTATCATCTTCCCGTTCTTCTCATCTAACCTGGGGCTATGCAAAGCTTCAGGCAGGAATTCTGTAGCAGTAGCAAACCAACTATTCAATCACAACTTGTTTACAGGTGATGGCAAGTTGCAAATACTTGGCAGGTTGTAAGTGCTCAGTAAATGGTTGCAACAGCTGAATTTCTCTTGAGGGCTGAAATCTCTAATTTGAAATATGCATACCCTTATATCAGAGTCTTTCCATATGATTTCAAGGTAAAGCATTTTCCCATGGGATTATTAGTTAATGCAAAAAAACAAAAACAAAATCAAAAACAAAAAACAAAACGAATCCAGCAAAGCTAGCCGGTGGATGGAATAAGCAAACAAAACCCAATCTTTTTCTCTTAAGTAACAAAAAAGTAAATTAGAAATAAACCTTTTTGGCAATCAGCTTGAAGTATTTTTGGAAAGATAATAGATGGCAATATTTGAAAGGCACTGGCATTCTGCAATAGGGCTCTCATTGTCCCTTCATAAAGCTACAGTATTTACTAATCAGAGGAAACTCCAAGGTAGCACTGGGTTTGGAAAATATTCGGAAAAGCTGTTCAGCTGGGCATGGGCATGATGGCTCACGCCTGTAATCCCAGCACTTTGGGAGGCCAACGCGGGCAGGCAGACCACTTGAGGCCAGGAGTTCAAGACCAGCCTGGCCAACATGGTGAAACCCTGTCTCTACTAAAAATACAAAAATTAGCCAGGCGTGGTGGCGCATGCCTGCAGTCACAGCTATTCAGGCGGCTGAGGCACAAGAATCGTTTGAACCCAGGAGGTGTAGGTTGCAGTGAGCTAAGATCATGCCACTGCACTCTGGCCTGGCCGACAAAGCAAGACTCTGTCTCAAAAAAATAAATAAAATAAAGCCTGTTCAATTTAATGATGTGGGCCGGACGCAGTGGTTCATGCCTATAATCCCAGCACTTTGGAAGGCTGAGGCGGGTGGATCACGAGGTCAGGAGCTTGAGACCAGCCAGACCAACATGGTGAAACCCCGTCTCTACTAAAAACACAAAAATTAGCTGGGTGTAGTGGTGTGCACCTGTAATCTCAGCTACTCAGGAGGCTGAGGCAGGAGAAATCGCTTGAACCTGGGAGGCGGAGGTTGCAGTGAGCAGAGACTGTGCCACTGCACTCTAGCCTGGGTGACAAGAGCAAGACTCCATCTCAAAAAAAAAGCAACAAAAAACAAAAAAACTATTCAATGATGCAATCACCCCCTCCATCAAGTTTGAGGCAGGCTGGAAAAAGTCTACTTTCTTAGCCAAAATGTCTCATGTCCTTCAGCGCAGAGTAATACATTATACAATGTAGGTATATGGAAAAAGCAGGACATCTCAATGGGTTTGAATTCTTGGAAAGGAAGAGGTCCCGAATTTATGATCTAAACAATGCTCGTACTGATATTGTTGTCAATGAAGAATATAGAAATAATATCTGAAAAGTTATTAGTACAAACAAGTGCAAATATTATCCACATTGGCCTTCTGAAGTAGGCCGACAAATCTAGGCTAGAAAGTTTACCCTCAACTCTAAATTCAAGTCTTAAATGATTTGTTTCCTAATCATACACAGAGCACTACATGTGGGAGACCCAATTTATTTTCTTCAATAGTGTGTTACAAGATATATTTTAGCCATGGTTACAGGGCACCATGCAATTCACTAGTAACAATTCAAATTACAACCAATGAGGAAGCCTGGGTAATCCTAAATAACAGTCTACTGAAATAAACATTTTCATGCAATAAAGAACAAAACTAATACTAACGAAAATCTGTTTTCTCTTGGTAAAGCCCACAGCAAAGCACAAATGTTTCCAGGTATTAAGGGTGGGGGTGGTGAAAAAATATAAACTAAAAGAGTTTATCTTCTAAAAAGAAAATAATAATTTAAAATGGCTAATTTAGTACACAGAGGGAACTAGCAAAAAGTAGCGAACAATTCCTTTATTACAATGGAACTCTGAAGTGAGTTTACTGTAATTTAAATCTTAGCTTTGTACTAAATCTTACCCTTTGTGCAAAGGGTACTGCAAAGGACAGTACATGTCTGTCATCGGTGATCTAAGATCTGAGGCCTTTGTCCCAGACTCTCCAACATACTCTCCACACACGGTCCCTAACCATCTATCCAACCAGACAAACCTGGTACATGCAGGTTACAAAACTACCATGCCAAGCTTTATGGATTTGAGAGCACTCATTACTAAATAACTTACTATACACAACAGCCTCATGAAGGGCAATTCAGAATTCTACCTCAGCAAATATCTGCATGTCATAAACCTTTCAACTTGCTTAGTAACATCAGAATTCTACCTCAGCAAATATCTGCATGTCATAAACCTTCCAACTTGCTTAGTAACACTGAATGTCACAATGAAAGTACACGCATGGGACATCGGCTCTGGGCAACAGACAAGGGGAGAATGATATGTGCTAAAAAGTGTTGGGTTAGGATGGGGAGAACCAACAGCTTTGTTTCTTAGTATGTTATTAAAGCATAGGGCAAAGTGCGAACCAAATAGAGGATCTCTGGTAAAATAATCGAATACTGGAGCTGGCTTTGGGCATCTTAGCATAGTGCCAAAGAGCAGAGATACTAGAGCTGGCTCCAGCAAATCACTGGGATGTTTAAGAGTTAAATGAAATAATCCATGTAAAAATCACAAGGTACCTGGCACCAACTCCAGGTGGTGCTCAAAAAGATGTTACCTATCGTCAGCTACAGGCTTGGGCAAGCCAGCAGGAGACACTATCGTCTGTCTCGTGTTTAGACCTCCACATAGCCTGCACAGTTGATGCCTCTTCCTCCAAGGGCATCAGGGACGTAGCCCCAATTCAGCAACTCTGCTTTCATACTCTTCCTGAGAATGCATCCATCCTGAAACAGACACTCAGGGACATACAGGCAACTCCAAGTCATACATCGGCTGCAATGTTTATAATCCTGAGACCAGAGCCAATGGCCATCTGGCTTGGTTTGGTTTCCTTTTGAATGTGGTTTTAGCTGGATCTGTGACAACAGTCCCCACTCCATCAACCAGTAGAGTGATCTCATCTACAGAATTTAAACAAGATGCCTCTGGGGTTTCTTCCATTTTCACCAAGAACTTAGTTCACTAGAACGCTCACTATGGAAAACGCTGAGCTCTGCCTTGAGAAGTAGTATGAGCCTATATCATCAGAACAGCATCCACAAAGCTTTTGTGACACTATAATTTTTACTCTATTTTACAGAAGTGGCTACTAAATTCACAGAGTCCAGGACAAAATGAAAAATGTAGAGACCTTATTCAAAAACTGAGAACGCAAAGATAGTGAGATCTGAGCGATACACCAAGAGAGAGCAGGGGCTGGGGGGACTCCTAACAACAGCAGGGCCCTGAGCAACCGCACAGCGCACAAAGCCAGCCCTGCATTTTCATATTCCCTTTTGAGTAACAAAGGCAGGAAGTCCAAAGCGTAACACTGAGCCCGGCAGAAGCATAATTTACTGCCCCAAAGGGAAATAATATCCTACAATGTAAGAACCTCTCCTCTTTATGTTATTATTTTTAAGGACATGGAATTATCACTAAGATCTTAGAGTATACCTGGATACTCACTCAGGTGAGCAGTAAGCAAACAAATGCTATTTCAAGTCCTTTAATTACTTACATAGTGGCTGGAGTCCTTATCATCCACCTTCCTTTTCTTGATGTCATTGGAAAATTCAGGCCCATTTCTGCGTTTATCTGTGCCTCTTAGACTGTCTGGGACCAGAAGGGAATTACTCTGCAAGACAGAAAAATTAATCAAAGATTTCTTCCCAAGCCTCTTTGTACACATGAAGACCCAAACT
>NW_012117877.1:1336888-1353640 GCF_000951035.1 Colobus angolensis palliatus | reverse complement strand
AAAAAAAAAAAGGTGATACCTACACAGCCTTTCATTCCATTTAATTCATCTCATCTAAAGACTCTGATGGCAAACGTATCTACAGGTTTACACACTTAAAAAGGAGACCCTGACTTTGCAATTAAACCATCCAAAGCTAGGTGGATTCTTCAGGCCTCCTTGGAAATGTGCTTCTGTTCCATTTACTGTTTGAGAAATAGGAGCTTACTGTGTTGTATGTGGATGTGTTTTTATTCTTTCCCACTGCAACTTCCTGGTCAGGAATGCGAATGGCCTATGAGCAAATCTCGAGATTACTCTATTAGACACATCCTTTAACTGTAAGAGTCAATGTGTACCACTCCAAAAAGGCACAAAGGAAGCGGTGGGATTAACAGCATGGTTTCCTAAAAGGCAAATCACATTTTCCACAGCAACAATGAAGGAACTCTTTTGAATTCTTTTAATTTATTGTTGAAAATAAGACTTGGTGTTCCTCGCCAATAGAGCTGAAATTCAAGACCCAAGGGGGGAATTTCGGCCAGTGAATCTTCAATAGCAAGGCCAGCTCCCACGCACAAAAGCAGGAACAAGGACTAATCTTTTCCACAAACCACACAGGATACTTTCATTCGCATATGCTGAGTAGGAACTGTTGACCCAAAGAAAACAGGCATTTTAGATATTTTGGGGTCACATGACATGATCTGACATCTCTTCAATTCCCATCTCCCCTCGGGCTAAAGCATCAGAACATGTTACAATGAGTTCTTTTAAGTGTGGGATTAGCATATGCAAGGGGGCAATTTGTTCAGTGATGTGTTACTGCCCTGAACAATGTTGAATGAGCTGTGCAAAAACCTCCTTTCACAAAGCCCAGATAACCCCAATCTCTGAAAGATGTTTGAGAACTAAGAGGGCGGTGTCCAGGGCCAACAGACAATTATGTTACCTTTCTCTGCCACAATTTAAAACAGAAGGGCCTGGGGGATACCTTTAAGTTAGACCACATCTAATGGACAGTATACAACAGGAGCAAATACTTTATGGTACCTTTTTAAAAGCCATGAGTTTCATTCCTAACCAGCCAGAGGTAATGAGCCAGGTGGCCAGCCCCCAAAGCTCCCCCTGAAAACCACGGACCCCACCATGGGAGGGTTGTTCCCAGCTCAACCATATGCAGGAGGAAATCAAAACTGGGGACCAGAAGGCAATCCCAAGCCTCTTGGCCCTCCTCAGGGACTGACTCTAAAGGAGCTGGGCTCTTTTATTCATGACTGTTCAAGCTACACAAATGCCAGGAGGCTTAGATAAAAGCAGCTGGGAGGGACCAATGCAATTCAATATAGAGAAGCTCAAAGTAATGTCTTTACCACAGTGTTTGGGGCTGAAAGGTGAGCCGGCTGGATCCCTGAACTAATTACCTAGATAAATGTCCACTAAAAACTAACCCCTCCGACCCAGACCCACAGCTGACAAGGCTGCAGGAGACCTAACTCTTGCAAAGTGCTAACACGTCCTCTGAAAAGCTGGGCCGGAGCAGCAGCTGCTTGTTCACACATGGGAAACATGTTTAAATACATCTCTCTCTTCTAGTTTATTTCAGCCCCGAGGTCTCCTCCTCCAGACTCTGAGTAGCATCCAGGGCAGGGCTATGTCTTATTCAACTTTAAATCCACCCAAGTGCCCAGCAAAATGGGGCATAGAGTCGGTGTGTGCTGACCAGTCTCTCTCCACAGTCTTCCAAGCTCTCCTGCTGTCATCAGCACTGCATGTCCAAGCCACAGGGCCATTCTAAGACAGCTTCTTAATGTCTTTTTTTTTTTTTTAAACGATGTCAAGTAGTACTGTGAACGTAAAAGTAAACTACACTTCTGTTAGAAACAATACAATTTCTGTTAGAAACAATAACCCTTCTATGACTGGACGTTTAAGACTGTCAAGCTTTGAGGCCTCTGCGTCTATGTGTTCAAAGTTACTACTGTAATTTCCGCTTGAGCAGCTTAAATGAAGCTTATAGTCTGAATAGGTTTCGAAAAGCTCTGAAAGTTCCTCCAAATGTGGTGGACAGGGCTAGTAATTAGCAGCGCTGCTTATCTGAAAATGGACCCCATTCAACAGCAGACTTCAACAAGTTACAAAACAGAGCCTCATCATACCTTTGATGCCGTAAAATTGACTCAAAACAAGGCAGCAGAGAGTGTGGGCTGGAAAGGCACAGGAAAACCACACTCAGACCCAGGGATCACTGGCCCATGCAGCTGCCGGACGCCTGGCCGGCTTTCTACTTAAAGGCTACTCCACCAAAAAGAGACCGCTTCCTTTTACTCTTGTTCCTGTGAACCCAGTTTTCTGTGTATAACTGCCCCTGACTTCTTCCAGCCCTGATGCTGCTTTCATTGTTGTTCTTGATATGAGCAAATAGTTCTAGCCTAATGAGCTTCACTGGCAGCAACAGCAACCATTCTGGTTTTTAAACTACTGCCTGGGGGACCCTTACCTTCATGATTCCCTCATTTGTTTCCAGAAACCCAAAAGTGACTTTGTGGGTACTGCATTTCTTGAGGTACTTTTCCCTCACGCTGTGATTTCTCCTTGTGCACCCCCTACTGTGTGTTGCTTATGGCTCTAGGGTAGAACACAGTCATTCTGATGGCCATGAAGGGCCACTTTATACATATTTTGAGAATTCAGAGATTAAACCTGGGTATTGACTAAATTGTCATTTTGATCCTCCCAAATTCCAAATGCTACGTTGTCTGGGTCCACATCTAACAAATCGAGGCAACATTTATGGGGATACCATTTGCAAAAGAATGAAACAGAGGTTGCTTTGCATTAAGCTATTTAAAAATGGTTATGAGGCGGGGTGCAGTGGCTCATGCCTGTAATCCCAGCACTTTGGGAGGCCAAGGCGGGCAGACTACCTGAGGACAGGAGTTCGAGACCAGCCTGGCCAACATGGTGAAACCCCATCTGTACTAAAAAAAAAAAAAAAAAAAAAATACAAAACTTAGCCGGGTGTGGTAGCAGACACCTGTAATCCCAGCTACTTAGGAGGCTGCAGCATAAGAATCGCTTGAACCCAGGAGGTGGAGGTTGCAATGAGCAGAGATTGTGCCACTGCACTCCAGCCTGGGTGACAGAGTGAGACTCCACCTCAAAAAAATAATAAAATGAAAAATCAAAATCAAAAAAAAAAATAGTCATGCATTCTAAACACAGAAAAGAATTAGAAACAAACCTGAGAAGAGGCCAAAGCAACTGCCGAGACATTTTGTTCCTCCTCCTCCTCCTCCTGCTCCTTTAATCTGGAGGACTAGGATACCCCAAGATAGAGGTGATTTGCCTGGGGCCAAGTGGTTCTGTCTACCACCTGCTGATTCCTATTACAGTCAAAGTGCCTCTTCTCTCAGAAGCGTGATTTTTAAACTCAAGTTTATATACATGGAACACTTGTACCCAAAAACTTATTTGAAATTCAGCCTGGCTCTTTAAACTACTGCACTTAACATTCTAATGTGACATAATACTTGATGCATGGTTTCTCTGACCCACCTCCTAACCAACGGAATGCCTTGCTTTAATCAGGTTAGATGCCTTCCATACCAAAAATAGAAACGTGTAACTTTTAAATGAACATTTTAAAGTCTACTTTAAAATGAACTAGGAATAGTCCCAAATTCCTGCCGTGCCACTCAAAACCCAAAATTAACACTGAAAAAGGCCTCAGCAGAGGGTGACAAAGCAGCCCAGGTACACAAAGGCTTCATGGGATGCCCATCACCGCAGGTAATCATCCTACAGACCTATTTGCCACTACACACACCTCTTCCTAAGTCTATATTTTGAAAGATTTTAATCTACCAAACAGGATTCATCAAGTAGAATTCATTTTTCAAATATTTATTTGCCAAATAAATATTTAATTGAGAATCAGCTTTTTGATCAACATGAGAACCAGTGTTACTATACTGGCGGATATACTCTAATTCCAGCCAAGAAACCCAATGCTTTCTTTCACCTTGCAGCTGGTAAAATTTAAATATCTGCCAGGATTTTTTAAAGACTGTAAATGTTGGGCAGACTTCTATTACAAGTGTCCCAAGGACTGAGGTTTCTAGACTGTATGTAGGTTTTCCTTTATTTAAAAAAATTTTTTAAGAAATAAACAAAATCACCTTATTTACGTCTTCTACAGAAACTCAAAATAGGAGTTATACAGCCCACGGAGGACATTACAAACCTGGGCAAATCAGTTGAAAACACACTGTTCAAAACAAACTAAAATTCTAAAACCAAATAATTTTCTGCACCTACAGGTGGCATACACTTACAGGTACAGGGTCAAGTAAAACATAAAGGGAGAAGCATATCTGAGAAGTCTAAAAGAAAAGATCCTTCTAGAATGCTCAGTATCAGATACATAAAGAGGGTTCAAAAATGGGCAGAACGGGCATAACTTTTATATAGAAAGTATATGAGATGATTAGATGAGGTGCAAGAACAGAGAAACCATATACTCCACAAGAAGGGACTCTCTCTCTCTCACGAAAATCTGGAATTCTGTGAGAATGCCATCTCAGAGGGCGTCTTCACTGGCAACAAGCAAATTACTATTTATTAATATTTGCTTCCTAAGGGTTACATCTAACTTGCACTAATACGATGACAGAATAGAACGGCTACGACAGCAAAAGAGCTGGTCAGAAGAAATGAGGAATGGCAGATCTTCCGGTATTACAGCTCGTGTGCATTCTGAGACAAATTCTGAGCACAATTTCCTAACTGTGGGAACCATGTTTTATTAAACACACACCAGGATCTTTCCCTGCGGTAGCTCCATGGCCTCAGGATAACTAGATAATTGGCAAAGTGTCTGAATTTCCTGGATGCGAGAGGCCAATATATTCTTTTAGAATAAAGCAAAAATAAACATTCCAACACAATTATGAAACCATACCTTCATATAAGAACTTACAATGTAAGCAGATGGGGTGACTGAACCTCAGAGAGCACCCAGTGGCGTCAAAAGAACATGTTAAGACTGGGACTCTGTATTCCTTTATCCCGACCATTCAGCACAAGTGATGTGTCTATTTCATGCTCCAAACACCCATTCGAGACAAAAGCAGCAAAGACCCAGCCACTTCAATAAGGATAAAAACCAGTCTTTATAGTCTTGTTCCAATAATCTGACTTTTCTTCAGCAATTTAACACTAATGGTTGTTCACATCTACTAACATGTTCTGAAAAGTAACCCCAGAAACTACGGAGAAAAAAAAAAAAAAAAAAAAGCAACTTTAATAAAATGCTGCCCTGTGAATGCTACCAAACACTAGTTACAGAGGCCTTCATGCGTCCTAAGACCTCCAAGCAACTTCTCTGCCAACAAGTTCAAACCCTGAAACCACCAGCAGCAAAACTGAAAGGAAAACCCATTCATGCACACAGCAAAAGCAAGACAGGTTTCCCTAATGCAAAAATAAAGCACATTATTCAAATGGATTTCTTTAGCTGCCATGCTGATTCCCCTTGGGAACTTTCTCCTCCCCGCAGGAAAAGTGTTTGTGTCAGAGGTACAGATTGGAAACTCGTGACACCTCATTTATCCTCAGTTACACTAAGGCAGTAGGAACCTAATTTACTAGCACACTCCACACTGACAATTAACTTCTCGGTGAACATTAAAACAATTAGGTAACGACGCACCCCATCACATCTGTGTGCCTTCTCCATCTACACCTGGTATCAATTAAGCCATCACCCTGCGCTGTACTTTTTGCTACGGTCCAATTGGTCATTCATGTACTCTGCCCAAAACTTCGACTACTGCATTTTTAACCCATAAAACTAATGAGATCCCCACTTGTTAACAACATGACAAAGTTGAAAATCTGTCCACTGGCAATCACATCACATCTCACAACTCTGCCTGTGCAGCCCGTCTGAAGGGCACACATTGATGTTTCACACAGTTGTTTAAATGCAAACTATGGGGAAGAACCAGTGCATTCCTGCACCTTGATTTTGCAATTCATCGAGTCAGGAGGACTCATAGAAAGGTAGCCGTGCAGGTGACATACAGGGCCAGTTAATGCTGAGGATGGACAGGGTGCTAAAACCACGATGCCTTCGTCGCCACCCTCTCATTTGTAGCTGGCCCTTCTACCCTCCTCCAGGCAAAGCAAAACAAACAAACTCTGGAGCAGACAATAAATACAATTATTTAAAATTAATTTTTAAATAACCTCATGACACTGCCATTCCCCATCTCAGGACCTAATCACAGCAAAACCAAAACCTCTATGTCAAAGCATTTTTGAAAGCATGGTTTCTAAGAGCTGCTTACCTGTTTCTGTGCCTCTTTGCTCTCCAGCCCCTGTTGAGATAACTGCTAATGCAAGAAATGGCCCTGAAACTACAAAGCCATTAGGTCAGGACTTGACTAAGTCATCTTGTATCTGACAGCACTTACATTTATACCTCCTTATCGCAAAGATGAGGACACAGAGTTTGTCGTCCACCTATGTTCCAGTGAGGAAATGATAAAAATGATTATAGGGACAAAAACAATCACAGGTTTTCTAATTACAGAGCACAAACTCAAAAAAGAGGTTTTGGAGGGAAAAATTGTGCTCTCGCTTTTTGTTTTGTTTTGTTTTGTTTTGTTTTTAGAGTAAAGATGCTCTATTTTCACTGTAATCACAGTGAGATAAAACCTGAACATTAATCCAGTCCACCAAGGCCCCGATATCTACCTGACTTATTGCATCCACAGTCAACAGACGCCTCTACCTGGTACAGGCTCCTGACAATCTAGAAACCACCAGGGCTTTCAAGGGTTCACCCTACTCACAGCAGTGTTGCCAACATTCTCAAAGAGGATCTGTTTTTTTTAAGCAGAGTTTTAAACTTGGCCAGAAGGGAAACCTGCCCAGGAGACTGCTTAAGAAAACTTAAGCGTTTTCCATTGTGCCCAAAAATTGAAATTTTACGTGACTCATCTCAGTTTTAGCCTTTATTTCCAGGCAACCTCTTAAAATGTCAGGTCAAGATTAATTCATAAGTATTTAGGCAAAAACAGCACCTCCAAGGCTGTGTCTACTTTTGAGAAATTTGATTATCAGGAAACTGATCAAGTTAATAAGCAGCTGAGATCAGTTTCACGGTGCTGACATGCTGAGAACCATCAGTAACTGCCACATTGGCACATGGATCCTTATTTCCATAACTGCCTGTGTAATATGTACTTTAAAAAGGGAGAGAAAACCAAGGCTGGGTGCAGAGGCTCACGCCTGTCATCTCAGCACTTCGGGAGGCCAAGGGGGGAGGATCACTTGAAGCCAAGAGTTTGAGACCAGCCTAGGCAACATACCGAGACTCTGAGTGTACAAAACTTAAAAAGAAAAATTGTTTTAATTAAAAAAATAAATAGGAGAGAAACCCAGAAGTAACCGCATTGAGAGTCATGAATGATGCATTTACTGTTGTCTTGCTACTCTGCCAACGGCAGTGGGAGGAGGGCATTCCCTAAGCACCTTCCATGCTGTCCGCTATCCTCCCACCTGAGGCCTCCAACCCCCTCCCTGTGAGGCAACCACTACTATCACCTCTTATAGATGGGGCTAGGAAGGCACAAAAGAATGAAAAAGCCTTGCCTGTGTAGCCAGAATTCCGCTCAGGTCTGCCTTTGTACAAAACTCATGTTCATGCTACCACCTGATGCCACCACGGTTCCCATGGGCCTCTGGGAGTGAAGATGATTTTTTTTTCCCCCAGAAAAAGACCAACAGTATTCTTTTCCAAAGTAAGTCCCACATCTTAACTCCTCCTTGCCTTCTATAATGTTGTCATTTTGAGAAAAAGTGACGGATGGGTGGTCCTAACTAGGATTTGGTCCTGCCTCTGACAATTAACTAGTCAAGAACAGCTAGAGAAGAGTAACAAAAGGAAGAAACCACCTTATGTAAAACAAGGTGATGTTTGTCGTAATTATCTCTAGGTAAGCTCTAAATACAAACTCCTGGTGATTTTAGAAGTCAATTACAGAGTGACAACATGGTCCCTCAGATTACTAACTCTCAATCTCTGTTAACTAAGTAACTATGTGACCGATGCATCCAGCCTCCTTGATAAAGGAGGTTTTTTTATGGTGCTGTGCCATATGACCTGAAAAACAGATGAGTGGTGCTTAGACTGTTCTGAGTCAGGAACCCCTTTTTGAGAATTTGACGAGTTATAATCTCTCCCCAGAATTCTGCAAATGAACACAGACCCACCACAATCTGCATATACTTATACAGTCCATCCATGAACGCCACTGCGTAGGTCCACAAACTGTCTGCTCTGGAGTCTCCCCCGGAGTCTCCTCCCTTTTCCCAACAGTGATCACACTGGCTAGGTATTTCAGTGCCTTACATTCAACAAATGTTTAACTGTGACATAAAAGGGATCGCTGCAAAATGATAGCAAGTATACGCAGTACCTCAAACAGTACTTGGCCACATAGTCAGGGCTCAACAAATATTTGTTAAATGACTCAAAGTATTTAACAGCATGACCTATCATACATTTTTTGAAATCATACAACTTGTTGTCAATTCTCTCTTTCAAGCAGATAAAAACAGCATTCCCTTCAGCCACAATTTAATGTAATTTATCTTTAAATTAATTAAAATATCTAAAGTTATGTTTTTATTACTACTGAGTGCTACTAAGAAACAATGGCCTTTTTTAGGTCATTTCATATTTCTCTGCTCCAGAGCTGCACTTATGTAAGAAAAAACAGATATCAAAATTTTAAAACAGCCAAAAAAAACCTTTAAACCAACGCAAAACCTCTATAAAGTTGCTAGCTTTATCATTCATCCCTTTCAGAAATAAGAAACTTTAAGGTAGTTTCCATAAAAACTTTCACTCTTAGAACAGCCATGTGTCACTGAACAACAGGCATACTTTGTGAGAAAGGGATGTCAGGCAATTTCATCATTGTGCAAATATCGAATAGTGTGCTGACACAAACCTGGGTGGTATAGCCTACTACACACCTAAGCTACTGTCCTAGACTACAAACCTGTACATGTTACTGTCCTGAATATTACAGGCAGCTACAACACAATGTAAGTATTTGTGTATCTACACACACCTAAACATCGAAAAGGTACAGTAAAAAAGGTACGGTGTTATACTCTTACGGGACCACCATCAAATATGCAATCCACTGTTGACGCAAGTGTTGTTATGCAGTGCACTGATTGCACTTCTGTTTTCTAGGCTTCACATTAAAACAGATTGCTTACTTAAGGCTCATTTGTTTTCCTACCATAAAATCTTTAACTAGCAAATTAATTTCTGCCACTAAAAATAAACAAACTACCTACCAACCAGTTTTAGGCTCACAGATAAAAATCCATACACACCCACATTCCCTGTGGATCCCGTCAGTCTCTGATTTCTGCACTTGGTATAAATAATATGTTCAATATAGAAAGAAAAACAAGAAGAAAAAAAAAACAGTAAGGAATTAGTCTTATTTATGGCCAAGGTTCTTAGACTTTGGTCCAAGGATCCCTTAAGGGTCCCAGAGACCCTCGAAAATCTATGAGGGCAGATTTTCTTCCTAAACTTCAACTAAATACCACAAAAGAGCAAATGCAGAAGAATCCAGCTGTCCTCTTTAAAACTAAATAAACTACAGGACATTTAAGACAGTTGTAGACATACCTAACAATGCCACTCTTCCCACTGTAATTTTTTTTTTTGTTTTGGAAAAGTTATTTTTCACTAATAATTTGTATTAATACAATTTAAATTAAGTAGCTCTTCATCTGTTTAGGTGATTTAATTTTTTTTTTATTTCTTACCCAGTAAGAAAATATTACTTATTTTCTTACCCCAAAATCAAAATATTAACCTAGTAAATATCAAAATATAACCCAGATAAACAAAAAGTTATTCAGGGTCCTCAATAATTTTATTTCAAAGGTATCAAGATCATGAGGCCATAAGGCTTTGAAAATCACCGGCCTGTAGCAACTGCCCTTAACCTTTCACTGGATTAAAAAACAGCAGCAAATAGCAATTGGCTGACTCGATCTGCCAAGTAAAATCAGACTTTCTGATTCAAACCACTTTATTAAATAGACAAGTACTATAACATTTTAGGCACTAATAGTACGCATCATCTCATTATCCACTGCTTTTCATACTCATTTTTATACAAAGTTTGAAGAGCTATTTAATTTTATATAACTGTAGCAAAATCCCACTTATGTGGACAGTGAACAATTTCATTCCTCTCTAGGGACTGAATTAAATGTTGAGGTTACAATTAGTGTAGTTTTCCCATTTTAATCATCACTGCCCAACAGTTTTCTGTAGTCATTAGGCAGGAAACACAGCATATATACTTGTTCTGAAAATATTCATTCAAATGATTAGAACTTGTCAAAAATTTGATATAAAAAAGGACACACGCCCAAAACACGTAAATCCACACTTGAACTAGAAAGTTGGTTGACTGCTAACCCTAACTTACAGACTTAAAAATAGCCCACAATTGCCTGAAACTCAAGAACTGCTTCACACTTCTTGAAGGGGACAACCAAAAACCCTCCCTCCACCCACTCCAATGAACCCATGAATTAAGCACTCGCATATATTTTTTCAGTCAAAAATACCAACAAGAGGTTATCAGACACATTTGGAAATTCAGAAAGACACAGAGGTATGTATAAAATACATCTCTACTAGCTTCAGCATACAAACCTCTGCCTATTCACAGCCCTGGCATTTCAGAGAGGCACATACCAATGGCATCACTTCCACAATTCCACAATTCCGATACCAGTAAGTTACGGAACTTTCGCTGAAACTTTCTCCAGTCTTGCGTCTTTTGGTAACTGTGTCACTCACTCCTCCGCAGTTCTCTGGGCAAGGGCTTTGCTGCGTGCCTACATACCCCGAATTGTAGATACGTGTCCCATAGTGCCTTACGTATATGGTATGCACTCAATGAACACAGCCATTTAAGGTGAAACAGGAGTACCGAGGAAAACATGTTAAACTGAAGTCCCAAAGCCAGAAAAAGTTCGCTAGATTTAAAACATGTAACAGCCTAAAGGGCATGGGCTCTCCACAAATTTCTTCTGTGATTTCATCCAGGGTTAGGTTTTTTAATTTGATACTCTACTGAACAGACATAAAAGATGACTATCTCGCTGGGCATGGTGATTCAAGCCTGCAATCCCAGCACTTTGGGAGGCTGAGGCGGGCGGATCACCTGAGGTCGGGAGTTCCAGATCAGCCTTACCAACATGGAGAAACTCCGTCTCTATTAAAAACACAAAATTAGCTGGGTGTGGTGGCGCATGCCTGTAATCCCAGCTGAGGCGGAAAAATCGCTTGAACCCAGGAGGCGGAGGTTGCAGTGAGCTAAGATAGTGCTACTGTACTCCAGCCTGGGTGACAGAGCGATATTCCATCTCAAAAAAAAAAAAACAAAAAAGACTATCTGTAGGAACCCTGGAATGGCTCAACAATAAGGCTTCCACCATAAACTAAAGCCAGTTTACTTATCTGTACTTCGTGTGTAGAATATTTTATTTCCTAGCTATAATTTTTTGTCCCCCCAATCCCCTCCCAACATTTTCCGGAGAAATTTGTAGGACAAGAACTTTAAAACTAGCTACCCTTTCCTTCAACCATTCCCCACTCCTCCAAACACATCCAGATACATGAAATATACCAAGATCTGTCTCAAAGACAATTTTTAAAGTAGCTACTATTCTACACAGAAGAGGGTTTAAAAAGAAAAAAAAAAGAAAAAGAAAAAAAACCCTGAACCTTTTATCTTTCCTCCAAAACTTAGACCAAAAAAGTTATCAGAATTATTTAAACGTTCAGTATCCCATTTTTTTTTTTTTTTTTTTTTTACTATATTAAACATGGTCAAAATACCGCTATGTTCACAAAGAAGGAAAGGAGGCAAAACCTGCAGGATATCCCAGCTGAAAAGGGGCCGAATTCTCTCTATTTGCTACACAACATTTGAGGCACACTTTAAGTACGGGTCTCCCCCAAGCTAACTGGCAGATGCAGGTACGGATCACACAAGCACATGAAAAATGAGTGTGACTTAGACTGGTGAAAACATGAACCCTCTATGCACACAGCCCTGTCCGCTGAATTTCCTTCTTTGTAAGAGCTTACTGGTACACTCAGTTCTTATGTCTAAAATAGATATAAGATCAAGTTTACATTCCAAGGGCAATTATGCAAAGAAAACAAGATATGGAAACCTAGCAACTAAAATGCATTCGCAGAGGATAATGACTGGTTTAGGTAGAAATAGTATATTACTAACCAATTTCACAAAGGGATTGTGATCTCTTGCCTCTAAAACTGATTTAAGATATAAAAATGAATATTCTTTTAAACTACAGCCAACCAGACTTAGAATGCAACTATTAATACTTTTAAAGTGAGGCGGAGGCATATATAGATCAAAGTGTATTTCCAAGTAAGTAATCACAGCAAACAATGTTGCCTCCAAATTATGCCCCTCTTGTCTGATGCAAGTTTTATAAAAAGACAAGAGCAGAGCAAACAGTCATGTAAGAAAAAGAAATTTTAAAGGAAGAAAAAGTAAAAGAAAAAAGCCAAGTCACTGAAAGAGACAGGGGGAGTGTGCATGCCTGTCTGTGCCCGTGTAGAGAAGTGTTGTCAGAAGGGGACACTATGTGCACATGTGTGTGTGTCTGTGTGTGTGTGCAGCAGGCGTTTGAGTACTTACTGTGCCCGGCTCTCTGTCTGCTCCCGAGGTTACCAAGAAACGCACAGACATGCCCGTTCAGACACAGAGGCAAGAACAGAAATAAAAAAAAGGGGGGAATAATTAGAACACAAGCCCCAAACAGTTTTAAAAATGGCTTTTATTTATATAAGTCATTGCACATTCCTAATACAGTGATTTCCTGAAAATTACAGTATTTTGTAAACATAAGATTTACAGTTTAACCATACACAAAGCCTATTTTTTTATTTCTTGACAGAATAAATTACTTTTCTTCAAAAAATTAGTCAAGTGCAATTTTGCCCAATATTTAATGCATACTAGAATTAAAGCCTATGAAACTAAGTAGTAACAGATGCAATTATCAAACCTTTCATTTGAACACATTCACTTTCAAATTTAACTTCTTATTTCGCCCCATTTAACAACATTACTTTCTTTGAAAATTACCCAATTAAGCAGTTAACAGTTTTCCATAATATGGTACAGGCCACTGGCATTAACTAGGCAGTTGCCAAGATGTCAAGATGCCTGCAATCTAACGAGATCAAGAAATCTACAGATGCCCACAGCAAACCCTGCAAACTTCCAGGGTGACCTGTGTTTCAGTGGAAAGCTTTGCAACAGTTCCTCTTATCTCATTGTTTGCTCTCTGTATAGGTTGGGGCTCTCTTTAGCGATGCACACAACTTTGCAGCACTGTAAGAGTATGAGGACAAAGTCCTAATCTGGCTTGCCCGGCCTCTCACCTCTGTGGTGCTCTGCATCGTGGTGCTTCTTGTCATCTTTTATTGCCAAGTGAGACTGCCCACTCAGAGCACTAGACAGCGCAAGAAGGCCGGCACTGCCCCCGAGGGGCGGGATTCCAGGAGGCTGAAGTCCCGAAGGGTGAGGCGTAAGGGGAACTGGGGGTCCGTGGCCATGAGAAAGATGCTGAGCTTGCAACTGCTGCTGCTGTTGGTGGTGGTGAGAGAGAAAAAGGAAGAGGAGGAGGTAGTGGTGACAGTGATGGCGATGGAGGCGGCATCCAGGGAAAAACAGACATGACAGGAGGGGAAGGAGGAAACAGAACAGGAGGTTCAACAAACACACACAGGGAGCCAAGAAAGAGAGGGAGGAAAGGGGAAAAAATGCGATTAGTGCTTTCAGTTCATCAAAAGCTTTCACCTGCTCAATTACCTCTCCCACCTTCCCAAAATATAATCCTCACATCTACACTGTCACTTTCTGGTATCACTTACCCCAAGACGGGAGCTGTTTATTATTAAGCAAGGCTGGCTACATCAGTAAGTAAACATGAGCTAGTTCTTCTGTCTCTATGCGCCTCCAGGGAGATCCAGCATGTCACTGAATCTAAGATGCCACAGATTTTCAGACTCCTGCTGTTTTTGGAGAGTTCAAAATGGGGGTGGGGATGCCTCCTACAGTATAGTAGCCATGCTCTCAACCTGTCACCAGGTAACTCCATTCCACCCTACATCCTTGCATTGACTTACCACAGTAGTATGACGAGACAAAACCAAAATACTATCACTAACGAACAGAATTTGGAAAGATGGGTGTCTCATGCACCACCCAGGCACTTGTGCCCCCTTATTCCATCAAGCCCTCTCAGTACTGTGAGGAAGTATTGCGATTCCCACTTCCCAGAAGGAACAAAGGCTCAAAGGCATTCAGTAAATTGCTGAAACTCTCTCCCTAGGTGGGAGGGGACTGCAGTCAGTATAGGAGCAACTCTTACAGCTGCTTTTTACCATATGGCCATAGACAGGAGAGAGGATCTCAGGGAGCCAGGCTTGTAACCACAGGAAGACACATTAGAGACGGAACTTTGTATATGCTTTCCTTTCTACCAAACTCCACCCCTCAAACCCATTCTCTGTACGTGACTCATGAAAATACTGAGACCTAGAATGGGGAGGACCATGGATGAGGAAAGAACTTACGTGTGGGACTCCAGCCAGTGAGCCAAGCCCCTGTTCCCAAATGCCTTTTCCATGATTGCACTTTGCCCCCATGGTTTAACCCACTCCAGAAGTTCTAAGTCAGTTCTCATTACACAGTAGCATTGCTCTCACACATTGTATTTAAAAGCACATTGTATAAAATGAAAAAGTATCCAAGAAATGGCCCCTGCACCATGAATCTGACCACATTTCAGCTGTCCAACATAAAACTTATTTTTGATGAGGCAGTAAAAAGGATTAAGGCTCAATTTCTAAGGTGTAATGTTAGAAAATTCTCCAGATTCTGATTTGTGCTCACTTCCCTGGGACTCAATTACTCATTTTATTTATTATCCCCTTGTGTGCACTGAATATATTAAATCTTCATGCCAGATCTTCAGTCATTTCTACCCAGCCCACTGACTTTTAACGGAATCCCAAACACACTTCCCAACCTCAAAAGTTAGAGAAAACACCATCTTAAAGCCAGAAATCAGTGTCTGTGGAAATTTTACAATGAATTTTCCAGCACTCCAATCTTTCTAAAAATGTTTAGGGTCAGGCACAGTGGCTCACTATAATCCTATAATCCCAACACTTTGGAGGCCAAGGCAGGAAGATCACTGCAGCCCAAGAGTTTGAGACTGGCCTGGGCGACACGGGGAGATTCCATCTCTATTTTAAAATAAATAAATAAAAACATCTAAGAGCCAGCCAACCATCTTTATAAACTTTCATTCTGTTCAAAGAGAGCACAGTTCTAATTAGAAGTAAAATGGAAAAGGGGGTGAGGTCAGAACAGGCAGCATTCATAGCATTCTTGGAAAGTATAAACTACTCATTCACCATTTGAGATCATAATAACAATTTCTTTATGCATAAAATCACCTTCCTGTCATTCCAAAGACACTAATTCTTGCTCTGTCACCTTTTAAGAGCTTGGCAATAGTGAGACATAAAACTGAAGAAGCTTGCAGTGGCATCACGGTCCACCAGGCATGCTCATTAGCACTTAATTAGGAACTAGACACCTGCCATAAGAAATGTGCTTGGAGAAGGATGAGGAACAGGTCTGCCCTACCAGCAATTACTATCATTACTTGGAGAGTAAGAGCTATGTCCGGCTTCTGGGGGGGAATGCAATGATGCATACACAAGCAAGTGCAGCGGATAATTAAGCACGGCACTAATTAAAAGAAGATGAGAGAGACTAAGCTGAGGGGAAGGAATCTAACCACAGGGTGGAGGACGCCTCCCTCTCACCCCTCTCCCTGCTTCCCCCACTCCCCTAAAAATCTAGAATGCAGTCACCAGAAGATGACTTCAGAGGTGGGATTCTTATGTCAGACCAAACATACTCCGGTAATATTTAGATACTAAGAAAGTAAAGACTTCCGGCTAGGCACAGTGGCTCACCCCTGTAATCTCAATACTTTGGGAGCCCAAGGCGGGTGGATCACAAGGTCAGGAGTTCAAGACCAGCCTGGCCAAGATGGTGAAACCCCGTCTTTACTAAAAATACAAAAATTAGCCAGGGGTGGTGGCGGATGCCTGTAATCCCAGCTACTAGGGAGGCTGAGGCAGGAGAATCGCTTGAACCCAAGTGGCAGAGGTTGCAGTCAGCTGAGATCACACCACTGCACTCCAGCCTGGACGACAGAACGAGACTCCATCTCAAAAAAAAAAAAAGATTTCCCCTCCCAAATTCCAAGCTAGCTTTCAGAAAGATGAACTGGGGAAGGTGGATCATGCCTGTGATCCCAGCACTTTAGGAAGCTGAGGCAGGTGGATCACTTGAGGTCAGGAGTTTGAGACCAGCCTGACCAACATGGTGAAACCCTGTCTCTACTAAAAATACACAAATTAGCCGGGCGTGGTGGTGCATGCCTATAATCCCAGCTACTTGAAAGGTTGAGGTGGGAGAATCTCTTGAACCTGGAAGGCGGAGGATGTAGTGAGCTGAGATCGCGCCACTGCACTCCAGCCTGGGTGACAAGAGTGAGACTCAGTCTCCAAAAAAAAAAAAAAAA
>NW_012117877.1:1329418-1335483 GCF_000951035.1 Colobus angolensis palliatus | reverse complement strand
AAATCAAGGCTCACTACAATCTCTTCCTTCTGGGTTCAAGCAATTCTCCTGCCTCAGCCACACAAGTACCTGGGATTCCAGGTACGCACCACCACACCCAGCTAATTTTTGTATTTTTAGTAGAGATGAGGTTTCACCACATTGGCCAGGCTGATCTGGAACTCCTGACCTCAAGTGATCCGCCCACTTTGGCCTCCCAAAGTGCTGAGATTACAAGCGTGCACCACCACACCCAGCCCATACATGCATGTTTTTTTAGGCAAAGTCTCACTCTGTCACTCAGGCTGGAGTGCAGCAGCACAATTATGGCTCACTGCAGCTCAAATGCCTGGGCTCAAGCAATCCTCCCACCTCAGCCTCCTAAGTACATACTTAGCTGGGACTACAAGTGTGCGCCACTACACTTGGCTAATTTTTTTATAGAGATGTGGTCTCACCATGTTGCCCAGGCTGGTCTGGAACTCCTGTTTTCAAGCTATCCTCCCTCCTCAGCCTCCCAAAGTGCTGGGATTACAGGTGTGAGCCACTGTGCCCTGGCCACAGCTTGGCTAATTTTTTTATAGAGATGGGGTCTCACCATGTTGCCCAGGCTAGTCTAGAACTCCTGGCTTCAAACAATCCTCCTGCCTTGGCTTTCCAAAGTGCTGGATTACAAGCATAAGCTACCATAGCTGGCCTGCATCTGTCCTCTCTAACCAAAACCTGCCCCTATCATTTGGAAAACTGCAAGATGTTTTTTTCAACAAGACAGGAAGGATGAGGACATTTATTCTTCTAAGCATTAGTTTATAGTAATTAGGAAATTTATTTAAAAGTCAAAATGCTTGTACATTTATACAATGTAGAACACACATGCAAAAGTTTGTAAAGTGATTAGAAAAAGGTTTTTTTTTTTTTTGAGACAGTCTCACTCTGTCACCCAGGCTGGAGTGTAGTGGTGCAATCTTGGCTCACTGCAACCTCTGCCTCCTGGGTTCAAGCTATTCTTGTGCCTCAGCCTCCATAGTAGCTGGGATTACAGGTAAGCACCACCACACTCAGCTAATTTTTGTATTTTTAATAGAGATGGGGTTTTGCCATGTTGGCCAGGCTGGTCTCGAACTCCTGGCCTCAAGGGATCCACCCACCTCAGCCTCCCAAAGTGCTGGGATTACAGGCATGAACCACCAAGCCCAGCCGAGAAAAAGCATTTTTGATAATCAATGACGGTTTCTAGCAATATAGCTGGTTTCTCAGGCTATGATTCTAGACCACTGGTTCTCAAGCAGAACCAATTTTGACACCCTTCCCCTCCCTGCTTCAGGGACAGGTGGCCGTGTGTGGAGGTCACTGCGGAGAAGGGAAAAGGATGCTACTGGGGCATCTAGTGGGTGAAGGCCAAGGATGCTGTGAACATTCTACAACGCACAGGACAGCCGCCACCACAGAGAATTATCCTGCCCAAAATGTCAACAGTGCTAAGGTTCACTAATTGGAATTTAGACCTAAGCTGAGATTCTGTGCCATTAATGAGAATTCATATTCTTGTATGCTAAGTGACTTGCCAAATTCTTGTTTAAAAAATAAAAATACTATTCAACATTCAATCACATTCACTGTCCCTTCATCGCCATCTGAGTACCCTGTCGCAACACAAAAAAATGAACATCTGCTTTCTTAAGCTGATTCCACTAACGATTTCAAAAATGTAAAAAAAAAAAAAAAAAAAAAAAAATCCTTGTATTTTACAAACCAATTTGAGAAAGGACTACACTGGGAAATTTTACATACTGGTGTTCTGGGGCCCTACAGGGAATGACAAATGTTCAGATTTGGGGATAAAGAGATCAATGCACTTGCTCTAACTAAAATCATTTGAATAGGCTGAGAGTGAGACAAATAAAAACAAATGCCAAACCCCGAGTTAATGATACTGAAAACCCACAAGGAATAAAGCGATCTCATCCATGTCAAACAACAGCCACGCATTGAGAATTTTAATTCACATTCTACTTAGTGCAGCTTGGGTCAATTATATTACTACAATGAAACTGACTTTGCTGTTTACATTCAGAGTATTATTGTAATGGTATGGTTTCTACACGCAGTCACAGCACATGGCTTATCACCATGTTGTTGTAGCCTCTAACAACTGGGAAGGACACCCAGTATGAAAACACAGGCCGATGCCCACCTTCTCCTCACCGGATCCTAAGCTCCTTACCACCAACCATGGAATCAACTTTAATTTCTGAAATTTCACCTGCTTTATAACCCCAAGAAAAACTATGTCATAAAAATCACAGACTTAACCCAACCCAAACTAAAACCATGCCCCTAAAGGGCACCTCTGATGCTAAGAGTGACAGTAAGTGGCATTTATAGCACTCGGTATTTAAACACTTTTTTTTAAGGGGAAAAAAACGTGAAAAGGAGCATTTGTTGACAGTTCTCTCCAAATCACTCTTCCTTGATTTCTGCTATTTTCCTGTTCTTTAAAACACTCAAATCCTATCTTGGGAGACAGCAAAAATAAAGAAAGAAAGAAAGAAAGAATAAGAAAACTGGTATGCTACATAAACAAGAGGCAAAGAGCTGTCTGGCAGCAGAAAACACCGAGGACACTACTGCAGGAGTTATCGCAATACCTCCCATCATGTGAATGGCCTCTCACGTAAAGAGGGGCAAGGGTGATAAACTGGGAGAAACTGCTTACAGGGCCAAGAATTCTCCAGCCACTCGAAGACAATAATAAAAACTAAAGTAACAATCCATTAAAGGCCCCATCTCAATGCAGGAGCACACAGAAAATGATGCATGGGCAACCTAAGGAATGGGAGAAAATATTTGCAAACCATACTTCAAAATAAGAGGTTAACATTCAAAAAACTCAATAGTACAAAAATAAAAAAATAAGTATCCTAATTTAAAAATGGGGCAAAGGACCTCCTAAACAGACATTTTTCAAAGAAGACATACAAATGGCCAACAGATAAATGAAAAAATGCTCAATACAATTAATCATGAAGGAAATGCAAATCAGAGCCACAATGAAGTATCACCTCAGGCTGGGCGTAGTGGCTCACGCCCGTAAACCCAGCACTTTGGGAGGCCGAGGTGGGCAGATCACCTGAGGTGAGGAGTTCCAGACCAGCCCAACTAACATGGAGAAACCCAGTGTCTATGAAAAATACAAAATTAGCTGGGCGTGGTGGCGCATGCCTGCAATCCCAGCTGCTCAGGAGGCTGAGGCAGGAGAACCGCTTGAACCTGGGAGGCGGAGGTTGCAGTGAGCGGAGATCACGCCACTGCACTCCAGCCTGGGCAACAAGAGCAAAGCTCCATCTCCCAAAAAAAAAAAAAAAAAAGAAAAGAAATATCACCTCAAACCCGTTGAGATGGCAGGTAACAAAAGACAAGATATGTGTTAGTGACGGTGTGGAGAAAAGGTAACCCTTGTACACTGTTCTTAGGAATGTAAACTGGTACAGTCCTGATGGAAAACAACAGTATAGAAGTTTCTTAAAAAGTTAAAAATAGAACTACTTTCTCAAAAAGGTTAAGTATCCCTTTTCTGAAGTGCTTGGGACCAGCAATGTTTGGATTCTGGATTTTTTTCAGATTTTTAAATATGTGCAATATTCTTACTGGCTGAGAATTAGAATTAGGGCTGCTCAATCTGTACATGATCCAGCAATCCCACTTCTGGGTATATATCTAAAGAAAATGAAATCAGGATCCACGTGCGGTGGCTCACACCTGCAATCCCAGCACTTTGGGAGGCCAAGGCGGGTGGATCATCTGAGGTCAGGAGTTCAAGACCAGCCTGGCCAACATGGTGAAACCACATCTCTACTAAAAAAAAAAAAAAAAAAAATCCAGATGTGGTGGGTGCCTATAATCCCAGCTACTCAGGAGGCTGAGGCAGGAGAATTGCTTGAACCCAGGAGATGGAGGTTGCAGTGAGCCGACACAGTGCCACTGCACTCCAGCCTGGGTGACAGAGTATTCTCCATCTAGAAAGAAAGAGACAGAGAGAGAGAGAGAGAAAGAGAGAGAGAGAGAGAGAGCGTGCGCATGAAATCAGTATATCAAAGATACATCTGCAATCCATGACCACCGCAGCACTATTCACGAGAGCCAAGATATCAAACAACCCAAAAGTCTGTTGATGGATGAACAGATAAAGAAAATGTGGTACATATCAACACAATGGAATACCTTTCAGCCTTGAAAAAGAAGAAAATCCTACCACTTGTGACAACATGGGTAAATCTGCAGGACAGTAGGCTAAGCGAAATAGGCAGATTCAGAAAGACAAATAGTGCATAATCTCCCTACTATGTGGAATCTAAGAGTACAACTCACAGAAGCAGAGAGTAGAATGGTGGCTGCCCTGAGGGGTAGGGGAAAATGAGGAGAGGTTGGTCAAAGGGTGCAAGGTTTCAGTTACCCAAGATAAAGAAGATCTGGATTTCCAAGGTACAGCACGGAGACTATAGTTAATAATACTGTATTGTATACTTGAAATTTGCTAAAATGGTACTTGGGGGGGGTGTTTTTTGTTGTTGTTGTTGTTGCTTTGAGATGGCGTTTCGCTCTTGTTGCCCAGGCTGGAGTGCAATGGCACGATCTCGGCTCACCACAACCTCTGCCTCCTGGGTTCAAGCGATTCTGCTGCCTCAGCCTCCCAAGTAGCTGGGATTATAGGCATGTGCCACCATGCCAGGTTAATTTTGTATTTTTAGTAGAGACGGGGTTTCTCCATGTTGGTCAGGCTGGTCTAGAACTCCCAACCTCAGGTGATCCGCCCACCTCAGCCTCCCAAAGTGCTGGGATTATAGGTGTGAGCCACCGCGCCCAGCCCTTTGTTTTCTTAGAGACAGGGTCTTATTTGGTCACCCAGGTGGGATATAGTGGTGTGATTTTATCTCATTGCAGCCTCGAAGTCCCGGACTCAAGCAATCCTCTCACCTCAACCTTGTGAGTAGCTGGGACTACAGGCACGCACCACCACACTCAGCTAATTTTTTTGATTTTTAGCAGAAAAAACATCTTGCTATGTTGCCCAGGCTGGTCTCCACCGCCTGAGCTCAAGCAATCCTCCTGCCTTGGCCTCCCAAAGTGCTGAGATTCCATGTGTGAGCCACCATGCCTGGCCTGTCTTTACTCTTTCTCCATTTCAGCTAATCCACACAGGCCAACTCCTCCCGCACGACCACTGCCTTGCTCATCCCATTTCCCCGGAAGGCCATTAAGGCTATGACAAGCCATGCGAAGGTAGATCCACTACAAAAACTACGCAGGTTTTGGTTGAAAAGATGCTCAACATCATTAGCCATCAGGAAAATGCAAATCAAAAACAGGAGATGTTGCTTCACACCCACTAGGATGCATAGAATAAAAAAGATGGACAGTAAATGGCAGAGATCATATAGAGAAATTGGAATTCTCATACGCTATTGTGAGAATGTAACATGATGCAGCCGCTTTGGAAAACAGACTGGCTGTTGCTCAAAAAGTGAATAAAGTTACCATAGACCCAGTAATTCTACGCCCAGAGACAAATCCAAGAGAAAACATGCCCACACAAAAACATGTACACAAATGTTCACAGCAGCATTATTCATAATAGACAATCAGTGGAAATCACCTAAATGTCCATCAACTTATGAATGAATAAGCAACTGTGGTATATTGATGAAATGCTAATTGTCAATAAAAAGGACTAAAATACTGGTGCATACTACAACATGGATAAACCTTGAAAACATGAAGAAGCCAGGCATACAATGCTACGTATTATATGATTCCATTCATATGAAATGTCCAGAACAGGCAAATTCATAGAGATGGATAAGCACATTGGTAGTTGCCAGAGGTTAGGGGAGGAGGCATGAAGAATAAATGGTAATGAATATGGAGCCTCTTTATAGGGTGACAAAAACGTCCTAGAAAAATTTTATAGTCGTGATGTTGTACAGCAATGTGAATATGCTAAAACCCACAGAAGTATATGCTTTTAAAAAGGTGAATTTGGCCAGGTGCAGTGACTCATGCCTGTAATCCCAGCACTCTGGGAGGCC
>NW_012117877.1:1314082-1328601 GCF_000951035.1 Colobus angolensis palliatus | reverse complement strand
TGTAATCCCAGCTACTCGGGAGGCTGAGGCAGGAGAATCACTTGAACCTGGGAGGCAGAGGTTGCAGTGAGCCGAGATCATGCCATTGCACTCTAGCCTGGGCAACAAGAGCAAAACTCCGTCTCAAAAAAAAAAAAAAAGATAACCGCTTCAGGGGATAGATACCCCATTCTTTATGATGTGCTTATAAACACTGTATGCCTGCATCAAAATATCTCCTGTATCTCATAAATATATACAGATAGTATGTACCCACAAAAATTAAAAATTTAAAAATACACAGCTGTAATTTCTATAATGGGGTACTCTATTTTCTATTCTGAAGCTTTTTTCCTCCTTCTGGAAAAAAGAAGAATATATAATGCTTTATTCCAGGGAATCAAGTAAAAATCACAGGAAACTATGTGGGTGGGTTGACAGGCGCAGCAATCACTGCACGTTTACCTACGTAACAAACCTGCACATCCTGTACATGTATCCCGAAACTTAAAATTAAATTAAAAAAATTTTTTAAAAGGAAAGAAATACGTGGGGAAATTAAAAAGTAAATGCTTCAACACTTTTCTAATAACTACAAAGCATGATGACGATAATCCGGACACTGAGGAAAAGTTCTGCATTTGTCAGGCGCCTAGTTGCGCCCTCAGTAAAAACAGACAAACTTAACCAAAGGAGAAATGGGCTGCGAAGACTTCTTTGCAATATTGCTCTTTCCCTTTGGAAATTTAATAAAAGGCCTAGATTGTTGTAATTTAAGTAGAGAGTATGTCACTAAATACGAGTTAGTAGAGCTAGAAGATCCATGTTTGTTGTAGCTATTTAGTCTTCTCTCGGTAGCAGGCTATGCATTATTCTCCTAGGGAGAATTTGTTTTATAAAGAAACTTACGGCTGGGTTATTGATGGCTTTCCAGGGATTAACCGCATACTCATAAGAATAAGAGGCTAACCTCATCCTCTTAAACTTCACACACTACAATCCCATAGATAGCTGACAGCTATAGCCAAAGGAGAAAAATAATCCAACATTTTACTAATCCTTAAACCAATCATCTCATGCAACAGTGGAGGGCCCTTTAGGTCTACAACTCAATCTCTTAGGGACAGACAGGCTCCTTCTACAAATGTTTTAGGAGTTTGGATTCACAGCCATCCCCTACACGAAAACATCTAGTCAGACATCACAAAATACCCTAGACTTATTTTTAATTTTATACTAAGTTGTTTTAAAATATACAGAATCAGAGATTTGCCTATAGAGGAGGAACATAGAAATCTGATCAATAAACAGATTCCCATATAAGCCCCATATGCCTTGACCAAGGTTATGTTCATGAAAAATAAGTCAGACTACATCCAAGTAAGTAAGAAAGAAAAATCAGGTTGCTTAAACCCAAATTTCTTTTTTTCTTCTCTCTCTTGTACATAGGTTATATGTAAACAAATCCAAATTTCTTGATCTCCTCAAGTTCACAGGCATTACCATGGGAAACTGCTCAAATTGTGTTGTACCCAACTGTCAGCTTTGAGGCCACAAATAGAAACCTGTCATTTTGTGGAAGGGAAGGACAATCCCCACTGGTCATCTGGCCATCTCTTCGAACTCTCTACCCTCCCACCTTTATCAGAACGATTCCTAAAACCTCTGTGTCAACAATGGCACTGTCTGCCTTCTTCTTCATGTTAGGTAAGGAAGTCAATGATGTCTTCCCATTTTTGCTCTCAATTCTGTCTCCATCTGTTCCCCAAACTTAACTTTTTTCTTGTGGTTTTGAACTTCTAAGTTTGTACATCAAAAGCTAAATGGCCGTCCTTTTTCACTATTGTGTCCCTGTCATTCATGCACAACAACTGAATGGCAGGAGCAGAGCATCTGGCTGAGTCCAATCTCAAACACCCACATCCCTGTAACCACTAAAGAAGACAAAGGGGTGAACTGATGCTTGGCACAACCACCCCCGACCAGGGCTTGACCAACTGGACCTACTACAGATCTGCTACAAGCACTTAGGAAAACCAGGCAGCCAAAACTGCAGTTCAAGGGGTCAGGATCCCATGTTCACTGAAGACTGCCAGCCAGGGTCTTATCCCCACAAAAGCAGGGAAGGTAGAAACGGTATTACCATGTACGGATGGGGGACATTGTAGAAGTTAACTGACTATATGAGGTCATAAAGCTAATAAGACGGCAGCTAAGCATTCTCCCCAAGTCCATCTGATCCCAAGGCCCATGCTTTGTCCAAGGCAACACAATGTAAATATTCTTACGTGAATTACCAAAAACATCATGAAATGGAACAACAGGTGGTAGAAATAAAACATACAACTGTGCCATTGTTTACTATTAATATTTTTTAAAATGTAATTGACTGATTCTTTTTTAACTTTTCAGTTAAAAAAACAACCATCTTTATGGCCAGGTACAGTGGCCCATACCTGTAATCCCAACACTTTAGGAGGCTGAGGCAGGTGGATCACCTGAGTTTGGGAGTTCAAGACCAGCCTGGCCAACATGGTGAAACCCTGTCTCTAATAAAAATACAAAAATCAGCTGGGTTTGGCGGCGCATGCCTGTAATCCCAGCTACTCGGGAGGCTGAGGCAGAAGAATTGCTTGAATCTGGGAGGCAGAGGTTGCAGTGAGCAGAGATCATGCCACTGCACTCCAGCCTGAGTTACAGAGTAAAACTCTGTCTCCAAAAAAAAACCCCAACCATCTTTAACTCTTCTTTCACATGCCAAAAGAAAGAAAGAAAGAAAAAAAAAAAAAAGCAACTATCTTTCTTTAGGAGAAGGGGAAAAACTGATAAGAATACTGGAATCCACTGGGGTTCTGGAAACCACTCCCTTACTGTGGAATGTGGGTTACCGGGTATACATAGGTGTCAAAAATCAAGCTGTGCATTTCACTATATTACAATTGGACATCAACTGAAAAAAATCTATATGTATCTCTCTGTATTATCCCTCGATTATCTGTGATGTAAAGAGAACACTAATTATTTGAAATCCCAATCCCAACTGAAATCAATTATTCAGTACTTGTCAGAGCAGGCAGAAGAGAGCTTTTAGTTCCAAACTCCCCAAATAATAAAGGGGAGACGTGGTGTTGAAGAGTCTTTCAATCAATTCTCCCTGCATTCAGGCAGCCATTAGCCATTCCACAAATAAGATGTTACAATGTTTAATAACCAATTTTGTTTTGACCATTCTTAATAGAAATTTAAAAAAACAAACAAAAATGTTGCTTATGGTGTAACAATGATCATGATCTAAAAACTCAAGGTCTCAAATGAGTAAGTTCCCTTCTCACAATGCGACTTGTTTTCTAAGGCCTAAGTGAGCTATGTGTCAAACCAAATAAACCTTGTACAAATTTTGTACACCTTTGCACTATAAATTAGCCTTTTCACTGTGACAAGACTACAACACATTTGATAGCAAAAGAATTGGTAAGAAGCAAAATTCAAAAAGTAGGACCGTAGTTATTATTCTGCCAGTCACCAGATTCGCTGTCAAAGCTGTTTAAAAAAGGGTCTACAGAAATATTTCAATAGTCTCTCCAGTATCAAATATCTAAGAAGCTTATTTTTCTTAAATACCGATACTCTATGTAAGTTGAAGGCAGGTGCTACGGTGAGAAAGAATTAAAATTCAGTATTTTCTGCCAGACAGGAGAACTCCAATTTCTACGCTGGTGAGAAATGGAGACTCTGCTAATTCACTCAACAAGCACAGACAAAATATAACCTCTCTCTGCCTCCTCAAAGAGCGCCCGCAGGCCCAAGACACACCTCGAAAGAACCTAGAAGGTGGATGTCCTTGAGAAGATTTACTTTTTCCAGGTTTGATAAAGAGAAATATCTTTAGCCCTGTCAAGCAAGCAGTCAAGCTCCTTGATTGTACCTTAAAGGGAATGAGAATGTTTCGGCTCATTTGCATTTTAAAGGGTACTCTTTCATGATCTTTCACACTTGTAATAGATGTCTAAACCGTTAAATTACTATTTCTTTTCTTAGCCTGAAAGTGGATGCAGACTAAGAGCGCGGCCTCTCCCATTGTTCTTTACCCTAAGTCGGCCCCTGAACAATACTGACAGCTGCTATCAAACCAGGCTGCATTTACTCTGCGCGCAGCTGCTGCTTGTAGGAACAGACAGTCTCCCGGTACCTCCTCCCCTCTGGGGAGACAGGTTGACACGCTGCATGTTCAATGAAGGGGTGCAAAGGTCCACTGAATTGTCAACCCAATTTTATGCTACTTCGATTTTCCAGGACGCACACAATTCCTTTCAAGCAAAAATCAAGCATATGCCACAGCATGAAACTTAAGGTGCGGGATAATTATTGATCACTACAAACTTGAAAAGAGCCTTCTGACATAAATTCATATACTAATCCAAAAATTACAATGATAAAAACCGCACATGCCAGTATGCCCAAGACACACAATGGGCGTTAAGTCTCGTTTGCATTGCGCCTGATTTACCACTTTGGTTTATTGTTGCCAAGGCACCCACAGCTAACCTGCCTTTATAATAACCTCCACAACATTTTTCCTGGACTAAAGCCATTTGTAAAATTAGAAATTCATTTGCCCTTCGAAAAAGATCTGCTATTTTTACTCTCCGATTCAGCTCAAACTAGGTATTACCTATGAACATCTGGTTAATATGATTTCCTCCTTCCTAAAGTGTAGGTGCGAAGGAGATTCACGAGAGCTGGGCGGTGCCTTTGAGAATGTAAACGTCAGAGTTTTACCATCAAGAAATTATATGTCGAAATTTAGAGTCTATCAGAAAACAAACATGTTCCACAAAGTTTAACTGGGTACTTGAGAACTGCTTTGCATATGTTTTCCTTTAATCAAAACAGGCTTTTCCATCCTCATTCATTTGGGTGAAAAAATTCTGTGCTTGAGTTACAAGTACAATTCACTATTAGTCTTTGCTAATCAAACACAGTACATGCGAAAGTACCAGTGAATATTTGATTTGATCTCTGAAATAAAGCAATTCATTACACAAGAAAAGGGTACAGAAGGCAGCAGACAAATGCAGATGTAATTGTGTTTTTTGTTGAATGTGATTAGAGAGCCCACTAAGTAACAGTCAAAAATGTGATACTGAAGGAGGGGGAAGGCAGTGCCTGGATCTGGGGGGAAGAGGAGGGAGAATTGTTTATGCAGAGCTAAGCTGTCAAGTGTAATAAAGCAGCTTGAATAAAATTTAAGCTGAAAATCCACTGAAGCTCCCCATTTCAGGGAGGAAAAAGCTATTAAAAGGAAATGAAGGTCACCCTCCTAGTTTATTTCACCTAATTGACTGCCAATAGCTTACCACAGACAACCCAACTGCAGATCTGCAATTGAGAAACTGATGAAAGGAGAGTTTTCAAGCTGAGGCTCGTTCTTTAATCCTCCTTGGCTCTTATGTTTTTTTCTCCATCTCCAGTTGGGATGTAATTTTAAGCTCTGATGGATTAACTGGTTCCATTGTCTGTGGCCGTCATTGGACTATGGCACTCTTAATCCGTACAGCAGCATGTCTAATTATCATTACAAAGTGTCTGAGGGAACTATAGAGACCAGCAGGGCATCATCTCACAAGCAATTAACATAAATTGATAAATGAGTGATTTGAATCTGCTCAAGACACTCACATATGAATAAAATCAGAAAGGACGGTCCCTTGTTTCAGCTCCTTCTTTGGCTTAGTCTGGAAGGGGAAGAACACATGAGAACCGTCCCAGGTTCTGCAGTGGGGGGCGGGGGATGAACTCATGCAGGGGATGGAATGCACGGTTCACCAGATTCATTAATGCAGAGCAAATGACTTGTGATTGACAACCAGTGGCCAGCACGGAGCACTAACTGAACTCAACAGAGGAGAGCAGAACCCCGGTGAAAGGCCAGGGAGCACTAGGGCAGACAATTAACACTTCTTCCACAGCAAGAGAGCGCTCTTTTCATTGGTTTGTCACTTAAAAATTCATGAAAGCGGCACAAGAAAGAACAAGAGCCAACAGTTATGTAGGTTCGAATACCCCAGAAAGCAAAAGGCAAAAAGCAAGGATAACTAAATGAAACGGTAATTCCGAGACCCATTTTGACCTCACTGTGATCTCACATTGTAAGACAGAAGTGAGGAAAGTATTTAAAATTCTAACCTAAAGCTTTTACTAGACTAATGAAGCAAGGGTGGTTTAGGCGTCACAGGATGAACTACATTTATTTTCCCACTTAAAAGTAGATTTAAGGACGGGCAAGGGGGTGCCCACCCTCGGACCCAGCTACTCAGGAGGCTAGCAGGAGGATCACTTGAGTTCCAGGCCAGACTAGACAAAATACCAAGACCCCGGTCTGTTTAAAAAGAATGTTTTTAATTAATAGATTTATTTTTTGTCCCCTCCTAAAATGCTTCTCCTGTCATCTTCCTTACGCTAAGCCCTCTTCCTCCATATACCTTAGCACACCCCAAGTCTCTTCCTCCCACCCTCATCAAATAGGTCAACGTTAAGCTACACACACACACACACACACACATATATATATAAAGCCATCAAATTAATAAGAAATGAAAGCTGGTTATACACACTGTAGGAGGTAGACCTGGTAGGCCACGTACCCCGATGATGGCATTCAACTCTGCCATGGTCACCTGTTTGGCACGTTCGACAGCCTGGGCCACCTGTTGTTGATGCTTTGAAAACAAGGAGAAGAAAGGGCATTAGCAACAGCCAAGAACTTCATTGTATATTCTAACAACAAAAAGTCAAATGCTGTGTGCAGTGCAGGCTGAAGCACAGGGGTTTAAACGTGGAATTTCTCAACCACACATTATTTTCACAGAACACAGGGAAAAACTGAGAATGGCAGTGCCCTTTATTTCTAAACAACACCAGTCACTACTTCTGGCTGTAAATGTTGGCTTGGAATGGTAAAAACAAAAAAGGACATAAAGAATGATAACATAGGACCTTAAAAAATAAATAGAACAGAATTTGGAAGATCGTCCTTGTTCACAGAAGAGGTTCACCATGATAAGTTTGGCCATAAGTTTACAGCAATTTTAAAATATTCGTTTTACAGCCGGGCGCAGTGGCTCATGCCTGTAATCCCAGCACTTTGGGAGGCCAAGACGGGGTGAGCCCAGGAGTTCAAGACCAGCGTGGGCAACATGGTGAAACCTCTATTTTTAAAATAAATAAATAAAATACCCATTTTAATACCTAAAACTTTAACATTAAATCTGTTGATCACTTTGTCTGATCAATCAACCTTGACCCCCCAGTCATTTTCGGAAACTCCTGGAATTCCTCTCATTCTTTTACAGCCTTTTGATTCTTTACCCTCCACAAGGCAAAGGAAGGACTCCAGCCTCAGTTCAGAGATGGAAACTCACCCCACACCTCCCAACTCCCAACTCCAACCACAAATAAAAACAAAGCCATACATTTACTTTGGGAGGCATGAGAATGTAACACAGAGCCCTGGATCACTAAAGTCTAACAACTACTAATACATTCAAACGGCAGACAAATCTACTGTCCTATCAGACAGGCAAAGGTTACTGGAAGAGGCTGTTACAACAATAACAAGATGGTGACCATCCAGCATGGAGCAACAGATGCCAACCGGGATACCCAGTATTCCAACTCCCGGGCCAATAAGCTTTCCACCCTGTGTGAAGACGCATTCATCCCGTGCACACTTAGAACACATCACAGCATTTACTAGCTTATATCCAAAAGGAAG
This sequence comes from Colobus angolensis palliatus, assembly GCF_000951035.1. Taxonomy (NCBI): domain Eukaryota; kingdom Metazoa; phylum Chordata; class Mammalia; order Primates; family Cercopithecidae; genus Colobus; species Colobus angolensis. The sequence goes on along the minus strand of NW_012117877.1, from coordinate 1,320,848 downwards.
GTAAACTCTTCAAGGCAAAGCTAAAATACAATAGTCTTGAGTCAATTTCATAGATTACTCATATAAAGAGATTTCCCCCCTCGAAGAATGTTAAGATTAAACTTCTATGACTTTGTAACTAAACAAAATAGCTTACACATGCATATGACTCAGTAAGTTCATGTATTTTGGACTATCATCATCCGCCCCTTCAAGGACAGTATTAAGACAACTGCCTTGATACGTAAGTACAAAAGAACTACCTGCTTCCCTAGTAAAGTCTACCTTGATGGAACCATTTTTAAAAGTCAGTATGAGAACAGCTTTCTACTTAAAAGATAAAAAGGACACCTGAATTTTCAGTAGCTCTCAAGCTTATGCTACTTAAAGAAAGCAAAACTATACATTGGATAGTCATTTTGCAGTTTTCCAGAGGAAAAAAAAAATTAATTTGGAGGTTGAGCTATTGTCACCATTTCCACAGTGTGCCCTCAGATGTGCTGGATAGACTAGCAGGGGGTTTACACACTTCAGCTGTAACAGATGTTCTTCACACTTGTTCCTTGTGATAAAATTAACATCTTAAAACTAGCTAATTTGCAAACAGAGAAGCAACATAATTGCACTTTAACAGCTGAACAGTTTTACTTACTTCCTGAGACAGAAATGGGATGACTTGTGCACAAATCGTATTCAATCTCTTGGCGATTTCAGTCTATAAAGACAAAGCCATACAAATATTTAGAATACTTCACAATCAGTTTAGAAAGGTAAAACTTCATACCTCTAACACTTGAGTCCTCCTCTCCCTTGCTCTGGAAAGGTGCATAAAAAGGTTTCCCCAGGTTATGTTACTAATACTTATCTTGAGATAAATAGTAGATATTATTCCCACTTGCAAAGTAAGCCACAACTGCACACTTTATTGGTCACATAATAAGAGATAATCAGTAGTTTAATTTAATTGGAAAATCTAGGCGGTTTAAGGCTACATGATCATTTAATATGGTGACTATATATATAAATATATATATATTTTTTTGAGACAGAGTCTCACTCTGTTGCCCAGGCTGGAATGCAGTGGTGTGATCTCGGCTCAACGCAAGCTCCACCTCCTGGGTTACGCCATTCTCCTGCCTCAGCCTCCCGAGTAGCTGGGACTACAGGCGTCCACCACCATACCCGGCTAATTTTTTTTTTTTGTATTTTTAGTAGAGACCAGGTTTCACCATGTTAGCCAGGATGGTCTTGATCTCCTGACCTCATGATCTGCCTGCCTTGGCCTCCCAATGTGCTGGGATTACAGGCGGGAGCCACTGAGCCTGGCCAAGTGTACTTTTTCAGTGATGGCACACCATGACACATTTATGTCATTATTGCAAGTTCATTCAAGCTGGTGTCAGGAGCCACTGCAGCCGCAGCACTGTCAAAGCAGTCCAGCTTTCAAAGACAAGGCCAAAGGTGACAGAGTAGAAGAAAGACCTGCTGACCTCTTTCCCACTTGTCCCAGCTCATGTACAATTGAAACAGGATTTTATTGTTCATAGGCTTCCCTAAGTCTCAAACTTTCAACAAACCAGGAAAACATGACTAAAAACATTCCATTCTAGAGGGTGATGGTCAAGTCATGATATCCTGGGTATTCTGGAAGTTTTACCACAGTTCAATATCAAACTCAAAGACTTCACCAACAGGGCCCAGGGGTCAGCTAAACAAAAAGGTGTCCTCAGTGTCTACAGCACGGGCTGTTTTAAAGAAGGCAAGAAAGGCCGGGTGCGGTGGCTCATGCCTGTAATCACAGCACTTTCAGAGGCCAAGGCAGGTGGATTACAAGGTCAGGAGTTCAAGACCAGCCTGGCCAACATGGTGAAACCCCATCTCTACTAAAAATTAGCCGGGCACGATGGCGGGCACCTGTAATCAAGGTGCAGGCTGCAGTGAGCTGAGATCACACCACTGCACTCCAGTTTGTGTGAGAGTGAGACTCCATCTCAAAAAATATAAAAAGTAAAGAAGGCTGGAAAAACCTTTGCTCCGCTCCACATCCACAGCGGTCCCTCTGCTACAAGGGACAAAAACTGGCCAGAGAGGCAACAGAGGGTACTCTACTTCTAGCCCAGGGGAGGATCCACCTGCAGCACCTCCGACACCCTACAGCAATGCAAAGCAGTTCTGCTTTCCTCTCTCTGGGAAGAACCAGTTCTGCTTTTTTAAAAAAGAAAAAGAAAAAAAAAAGGTCATCTGTAAAGAGGCCCATCCTTGACCTTATTTATTTCATCATTTTGTCAATGCTTACTAAATGCCACCTATATTACTGAATTAAGCAATGAAAAGGATCACAAGAAAAAAATTTAAAAGCACACAGTCCATGACCTTGAGAAATAGAGAATGGAAAAAGACAAAGTAGAAACCCCAGGAACAAAGTTGAGCCTGCAGTAAGCTGAGATCGTGCCACTGTACTCCAGCCCAGGCGACAGAGCAAGACCCTGTCTCAAAAAAAAAAAAACAAAATCCCAGGAACTTTACAATCAAGCATATAGCATATAAAAAACAGCAGCCTTGTATCTTCTAAGATTATTTGAATTAACTAAACAAAGTCTTTGGTTTTATAAGATTGGATTTAGGCTGACCCAACCCAATTCTACCTGACCACCAATGAGACAAGGTTACAGACAGACCATGCCTTGGACAAAATGTACTAGAAGGGGAAATGACTGGTAAAGAGAGGAAGCCCATGCATGACCTTGCTTTAGACAGCGAGGCAGATATATGCAAAAAGGGTGCAGCTGTACCAGCTACAAAAACAGAACTGGGTCAGCCCCACCCAGTTCATTTGATCACAGCCACCCACTCAAGCTACCTCAAGGTCATGGCTCTCCTCGAAAGCATGGGCAAGGCTTTCCTCTCCTTTGCAACAGGGTTCTGCACTATCTATTTGAGTGCATGTAAAGGAGGAGAGATGCCTTTGGTGGGTATCCTACTTAGGTCCTTGCTCCCAACTCCCTACCTACCACATATTCCTGCAACATTCTGTACATTCCCCTTCTTGGAAATTCACACTTAAGGTTTCCAATTTATAAAATGATATATGCTCACTTTGAATTCATACACATGCACACAGATGTATATACAGAAATATAAAAGAAAGTCCAAATAACCCTGAGTCCATCATCCAAGGATAAGCATGGGTAACATATTGATGATTTTAGGGCACCATCATTCCAGGTTCTCACTTATGTGCACAGAAACCCACAGTGAGAGGGACACATTTTAATACCAAGGGGTTTCCGTTATATACCCTGCCTTTCTAAAATTTGTTACTCAAACATGTGTCATGGACACCATCCCAGTCAATATAAATTAACAAGTACCTTGAAATATTCCACCATATAAGCATAGAGATGTTTAAGTACTATTGACACCAGGGAATATTTATGTTTCATTTAATTTTACACAATTAACGACTCTGCATCAAATAACCCGCCACACAGATCTCTAAAAGGAATCCCTAGACGTGAAACTGCTGGGTCAAAGTGTATGCATATTTTAAGTTGCAATGCATGCTGCCAAACTGCCCAGCAGAAAAGCTGTACCAATTATTGCAAGTTTAGGAGGGTGCCTGCTTTCCCACTCAGTGTCAATATTGGGTTTTGTTGACCTTTCTTTAATCTTCATCCATCTAATGGATTAAAAAATGACCTCATTTTTATTTGCATTACTTGAATTCTTTCTCTAGTTAAACATCTTTTCATGTATTTATTGGTCCACTCTATGTTTCCCTTCTCCATTCTTCCGTTGTTGTTTAATCATTTTTGTCTTTTGGTGGTGCTTCCTTGCATGAGACAAATATTAACCCTTTATCAGAGTTTGCTCAGCTTGCCACTTGTCTTTCAACCTTGCTTAATACGAATGTTTTGCTGTATAGAACTTTAAGTCTTTATGTTGTCAAACGAAAGCATTTTCTTCCTATGCTCCTGGCCTTTAGATAAAGATTAGAACACACCAATATCATAAAAGCCATTCTTACTTTTCTTCTAGTGTGCTATGGCTGCATTTTTATATTTAACTATTTGATTTAGCTGGAATTTATTTTGGTTTAAGAAAAGATGCCCTCATCTTTATGATAACAACTATGTGTTACTACCTAGAATGGCGTCAAAGTAGACTTGAACATGGTCGGAGGACAGTTAAGATAGAGTCTGAATGAAATGAACTTGTAAACCTTTAATAATATTAAAGTTATCAAAAGTAAAATAAAGAAAAGAAATACATACGAAAGCAAAGGCAATGATACAGTGGTCTCTCGCTGTCAGTGGGGGATTGGTTCAGAATCCTCCATGGAAACCAAAATTTAAGGATGCTCAAGTCCTTTATACAAAATGGTATAGTATTTGCATATAAGCTATGCACATCTATCCATACACTTTATATCATCTCCAGATTACTTACCTAATACAATGTAAATCCTAGGTAAATGGTTGTTGTATTATTTAGGAAATGACAAGAAAAAAGTCTGTACATGTTCACTAAAGATCTAATTATTTTCCAAATATTTTCAACCCAAGGTTGATTGAATCTAAAGTTGTGGAACCACAGATACAAAGGGCCAACTGTACTATGTAAGTTGGGTTAGACTGGATAAGCCTGAAACAGGAGGAAGAAGAGTTAGAAATCAAAGCTCAACCTGATGAAAAACATCAAATGCCATATCATATGTTCTGGAAATTCTACATAAATGGTCTGGAGAAGCAGCAAATAGGAGCAATGAAGGAGAGTGTTACAAGACTTCCCCTCCGTCTGCCAGGTCTCTAAACCCTGATCTTAAAACTATCCTGATGAGCCAGCTTGACTTTTGAGTCAGAAAATCTAAATCCAAGTCTTGGACTGTTCTACTAACAAGCTGGTTTACCCCGGAAAATGCGCTGACATCCTCTGAAATACCCTGGCTCCTCCACCTGCACAACCTACCTCCTGACAGGTGAGGGTACAGAGCTTACCTGACAATGCTCTGTGAGCCCTAAAACATCACTAGCTCCCCAAGAGGCTTCATGAACATCTTCCCTTCAAACAATCTGGATTGCAGCAGCATAAAAACTGGCAATAATTCTTGGTATTATCTCTTGCTTCAACAAAAGAGTATTCGGGTAAGATTCTTAATTCAGCACAAATTAACAAGTCTCGTAGTGACTTTAATGTATTTACTTATTTATTTATTTGAGATGGAGTCTTGCTCTGTCAGCAGGCTGGAGTGCAGTGGCGCCATCTCGGCTTACTGAAACCTCCAACTCCCTGGTTCAAGCAATTCTCCTGCCTCAGCCTCCCAAGTAGCTGGGATGACAGGCACGTGCCACCACGCCCGGATAATTTTTCTGTTTTTAGTAGAGATGGCGTTTCACCATGTTGGCCAGGATGGTCTCGATCTCCTGACCTTGTGATCCGCCCGCCTCAGCCTCCCAAAGTGGTGAGATTACAGGCGTGAGCCACTGCGCCCGGCCTCTCATGACTCCTACCCATGCTTCTATTACTGATCGGAGTGTGCTGGCACATTAACCCGGGTATTTGACCATGCTGCCTTCCACCTCTTGCAAAGGCTAGACAGCTCCAGTGAAAAACTGAGGGCTAACTGTATTTCCTACTTAGAAATCATTTTCCTACCCAATGATGAAGACTTATTTGGTACCTGCTAAGTCATAATGCTTATAAACTTTCCCTGTGCCTAGATTTTTGATACTGTATAAGGCAACAACAATAAATCTGCATTCAAGAGCTATCCACAAACCAAATCTGCATGAAACCCTCCACCCAGAAATGTAAGCAGCAGGATGAAGGCTCCAGCAACAAGCCTTTCTTCATGGATGGCCACCGCCTACTGACGCAGCAGGAAGCGGGAGTCCAAATTACCTGTCTACAACAGTCTTTCATTCTCCTTACCCATGCCAGCTCTCCTCACTGATTTGCATATGGTAATACACTTAGCCCTCAGCATCCAAAAACTGGTTTTTAGATGATGGCAATCTACTTGGCAAACTACTAAGTAAGGTGTTCTATGTTAAGTCACTTAAACCACTGGGTCCCACCCAGGTCTCTTACTTAACAGGATTACCACCAATCTACTTCAGAGTTTCATCAAAATTGAGTAAGCTGATGAGCTGGTATGTAAGCTAAGGTATACTATTCCACAGTGCTATACAAACATGAGAGCTCTTCCCAATCCTTCAAGGCCCGCCTCAAATTCACTGAGAAGCTGCCTTTCCCCCATAACACCAATAAACACACTCTTCTCTAGGTCCTTCAAGATCCTCCACAGCACTTACTGTCATTTGGTAAACTAAACCTATGTGCTTAAAAATCACCATGTCATACAAAGAAAGCTTCCATACAGTTTCTTAACCGCTTTCTACATAAAAGCCTTGTCAACACAAGATGGGAAGCATTAGGAGAACACGACTCCTACTAAATACTGTGACACATTTCTTTGCTGTACCCCCCTACTAAAACTGATGTAAGGGTACATACTTAATACACTTTCAGAGTCATGCCTCAGTGAACTAAAACTTAAATCTCCATGCACCCCTAAATTCAATGGCCAAGGTGCACCCACATAAACCATCACTAAACAGTGCTAGAGAAAGGCTGTTCACAAAAAAATAAAAACAAAATCATATGTTGGTAAGTATACAATTCATGTACATGTACGGTTTTATTTTTTTATTTTATTTTATGAGATGGAGTCTCTCTCTGTCGCCCAGGCTGGAGTGCAGTGGCGCCATCTCGGCTGACTGCATCT
>NW_012117877.1:1306877-1313477 GCF_000951035.1 Colobus angolensis palliatus | reverse complement strand
AAAAAAAAAAAAAAAAATTTATCCTGGCGTGGTGGCATACGCTTGTAGTCCCAACTACTCGGAAGGCTGAGACAGGAGAATTGCTTGAACCCGGGAGGCCCACGTTGCAGTGAGCTGAGATGGCACCACTGCACTCCAGCCTGGCAGGGTGAGATTTGGTCTCAAAAATAAATAAATAAATTAATTAATTAATTCAAGATATGGTCTTCTAAGTAGCTTAAGAGTTTAGGGTTCTCTAATTCCTTAAAGTCTCACCACCTTTTCCTACTTCTCACACTTTGTCTAATTGCAATGCGGAAGAGCCCACTCCTCAGGCCCTGCACACTTCCCCACTACACATACAGTAGTGCGGCATAACGAGTGCTGGTTGTAGCTCAAAACAGGGCGAGGACTGCTTAAGAGTAATTGCCCATGGGCCTCAAAGCAATCCAATGGCACCTTGCCCAAAGTCAGCTTAGGGAGGGGAAACTCCACCAGCATTAAATTGCAAATTGATGGATCATAAAAAATGGTGCTTATGCTGAGGGCTGGCAAACTGATCTTCTGGTTTCTTTGAACCAAGCGGGAAGCCAAGATAAAAACACAGTGGAGTGTTGGTAAGAAGTGTCTGGCAACAGATACATGGGCAAGAACATGAAAACAAAGCACACAAAGGAAATAAACAGATAACCTCTAAATCCCTTCTGACTAGAAGTTTCTGAGTCTGTGAAATGACAACCTTAAATCCAAAAAAAAAAAAAAGTACACAGAAACCTCACCGGCAACCAAACAAAAATGTAAATTTTGTTGTAAGTAAGGTAGGTCATTCAGAAACGGTTAAGGCAGTTTTTAAAAAATTAACAAAATTCAATGATGATGCATCCTCAGGGAAACTGGAACAATCGTACGTTTCTGATGACATTAAATTGGTAGCGCTGTCTTGGAAAGCAACTGGGCAATGTGTTTCAAGAGCATGAAATTATTCAAACCCTTTGGTAAGGCTTCCCACAGCTAAGAATTTATCCTAAGGAAATAGTTCAAATGAAAAGCATTCCATGCATGAAGCTGTTCACTGCAGCACTAGTTTCAAAGGAAAAGAGAAAAAGCCAGGTAAAGATGTAACAGCAATTCAACACATCACAACCATCTGCCCAGTTTTTGAGAAAGTTAACATTTGCCCTCCTAATAAATCAGCTGTCTAATACTAAGAGAACAGTTAAATACACTACACACAACCCACAGGCATGGCGAGTGGCCATTAAAGTCATATTTATGATAATGATGCTAAAATGACCAAGACATTCACTAGATGACGCAGGAGGGGAAGAAACAAAGACACGGTGTTAGTATGCCTGTTTTTGTTTGTTTGTTTGTTTGTTTGTTTGTTTTGTTTGTTTGTTTGTTTTTAAGGGCCGGGTGCTGAGGCTCACACCTGTAATCCCAACACTTTGTGGGGGCCAAGGTGGGCAGATCCCCTGAGGTCAGGAGTTTCAGACCATCCTGATCAACATGGTGAAACCCTGTCTCTACTAAAAATACAAAAAAATTAGCCGGGCGTGGTGGTACATACCTGTAATCCCAGCTACTCGAGGAGCTGAGGTGGGAGAATAGCTTGAACCCAGGAGCTGGAGGTCGCAATGAGCCAAGATAGCAACATTACACTCCAGCTTGGGCAACAAAAGTGAAACTTCGTAACAACAACAACAACAACAAAATTAGGAATGTGGCCAAGCACCTTAAGTTGACATCCAAAACTAAAAGAGTAATTATGCTGAGGTGGTAGGGTTTTTAGTGACCTTTTTTTCCTCCCTCTACTGACTTTGGAATCATTGCCCTTGACTTACTGTTCAAACGTTTGTTGTTGTTGTTTTGAGTCAGGGTCTAACCCTGTTGCCCAGGCTGGAGTGCAGTGGCATGATCTCAGCTCACTGCAACCTCCGCCTCATGGGCTTAAGCGATTCTCATGCCTCAGCTTCCCGAGTAGCTGGGACTACAGGTGTGCACCACCACATGCAGCTAATTTTTGCATTTTTAGTAGATGGGGGTTCACCATATTGGCCAGGCTGGTCTGGAACTCCTGACCTCAAATTATCCACACGCCTTGGCCCCCCAAAGTGCTGGGATTACAGGCACAACAAGCCATTGCACCCGGCCAACTTACTGTTTACATTTATCACATCAGGAAGCGAGATAAGCACCGCCAGGCCCACCACGTTTGCAATCAACAGTGGCCCTGAGACACAACAATGCTGGCAAACCTAGAACCATTTGGGTACCTAGCCCTCTTACAATCCTCAGATCACACGTGGGGAAACAGAAGTCTAAAGGAAATGATTTGTCCAAGATCATAAAGCAAGATTAGAAGCCACATATTCCCTGCCTAGTTTTTTTTTTTGTTTTTTGAGACGGAGTCTCACCTCTGTCGCCAGGCGCAGAAGTTGGGAAGTGGGAGATACTCACGACAAGAAAGAGCTGATGAACTTGGCCCTGTCTGCAAAGCAATGCAGCTGCTGAAAAGCCATACAGTCCAAACAGGGCTGCAGCAGCACAAGGCCAAGTCGGCATGATCCCTCAGCCAACAAAGGGACTACAGAAAGTGCCTCTCATTTGTCAATGACAGGGTCACCGTGCCCTTGCTACCCTAGCAGAGGTCTCTGCATAGAACAGACAGTTTATAAGGGACCTCAATTATAAATTGCAAACCTTAAGTAAATGAGTTGTAGCCAAACTCCACTTGAATATTCTCCTCCACAGGCAGAAAGAATGATCCATCAACCCTAACATCAGACCATCTGGCCCACCAGTAGAACGAAATCCACACACACACCTCTCTAGTTCCCGAAGATGACATCTTATTTTTATACCTAAAGAAAATTAGGAGCCAGGCATGGTGGCTCATGCCGATAATCCCACCATTTTGGGTGGGATGGATCACTTGAGGCCAGGAGTTTGAGACCAAACTGGGCAACACAGCAAGACAGTACCTCCACAAAAGAAAAAAAAAAAATGAATTAGGGATGCATGCATAAAAACTGTGTACCAAAAATGATACACACAAAACACAGCAAATAATCTTCCAATACTCCTTTTCCCTTCATAGGAGAGGAACAGTTCCTTTGCCAAGAGGCCTCCTTCAGGATATCTGCTACTCAAGAGTCAAGATTTCTCCCATCACAGTGTCTTGCTCACCAATAGCTCATGAAAAGGTAAATTCATCTTTAAATCTAATGTGTCTGAGTAGCTTTTGTTTAATGTGTAATTACGCCGATAAAATGACTAATCACATTTTTGGGAAATCCAAATTTGAAAAATGTGGGGAGGTCGGGCACAGTGGCTCGCGCCTACAATCCCAGCACTTTTGGGGGGCCGAGGCAGGAGGATCCCTTGAGCCCAGGTGTTTGAGACCAGCCTGGGCAACATAGGGAAACTCAGTCTCTCTTTTAATTAAAAAAAAAAAAAAGTGAGGTACCTTTAAGTTGACCTTATAATGGTTAGTGAGGCTATCAGTGGTTCTCAAACTCCAGTGTACACTAGGATGGCCTTGTGCTTGTTAATACACAGATGATTAGGCCCACCTGCAGAGCTCCTGTTGGAGTCTAGGCCTGAGAATATTCATTTCTAACAAGTTCCCAGGTAATCCTGAGGCTCTTGGACTGGAGACCACACTTTGAGAAGCACTGCCATCTATTTCAGCAGCATCTACTGCTTAGCACCTGCCAGGTGCTCTGACGCCCACTCTCTAATCTTCATGTGGTCACCAAGTGCCCCAGGAGAATAGACTAAAAGGTTAAAATAACTTGCCTAAGGTCAGAACGAGACAGTGGAGAGGAGAGGTCAGGCCTGCCTCTCTCCAGAGCCTTGCAGCAACATGAGGGCTGCCCTCTCACACATTTTTACAAAACACTGAGGCAAGAACAGAAACCGGGGGTGTAGGAACACATTTGCCTTCTGTGGAAAACCTCGCACAATATTCATTTAAGTTATTCCACCCATGGCAATGTAATCTCGCCCCTTCTTCAAGCCTGCGATTAAAACCAAACAAAGAGTACCAGACGACAGAAACCCTTTAGTGGCTCAACTAATCAGAACACAAGTCACCAATTACTGGCAGATAATAACTTTTATGTTCCATCTTCCCCTCACTTGGCAGCTCCTGCAACATTCTAAATCTGAGCTCTCTCCAACTGGGCCCAGATACTATCCTTTCACTCCCCATCTTTCACACTCGCAGCTTCTCTGAAAACAAGGAGGGGTTAAAAGGAAGGAAGGAAGGAAGGAAGGGGGGGAAAAAAAACCATGCTGAGGGCTGCTCGGGCAGAGATAGCAACACTAATTGCTCCCATTCTCTAGCTCCTGGTGAGGCAGATTGCAGGGGCCTGCATCTCGGGAGAAAGCTCTCCTATCTTCACAGCAGCTCTCAGTAGAGCAACTCAAGTGCCCTTAATTGTTTATGTTCTTAATGCAGAGCCTCTTGAATGCATTCATTTTTAATAGCAGGCTTGAGTGTGGGGCCCATCAAAGAATGACAAAGCAACTCTATTCATTGGTTCTCCTTCCTGCAATGATGGTCTTTTGATTTATTTGCAAATGACAAGCTTGCCAGGCCCCACTTGAGGGCTGCCCTCATTTTTTTTTTTTTTTTTAAGAATTCAGTTGCATTTTCCAAGATGAAGTTGAGTCTGCAATGCTGTTTGTGTAAATTTTTCCCCCTTCAGTTCCTTCTAATTAATGACTTAAATGTTTTGACCCAACTGTTGCCAAGCAGAGCATTTGGGCTTTAATTTGTCATTTCGGTAAAGATGCATCTTTGACAAAAGCATCACAGCTGTTTTAGTTCCTAAATAGCATATTTCCATTATTCAGAAACCCTTGTTATGGAGTTCAGAAAGGGTCTGTTCACAGGAAATTGTATTGACTTGTCCCAGGACGGAAAAAGGACAGCTTTTGGTGGCCTTAAAGGAAAATGCACTCTGTGGTGGAGAAAGAAATCTTTCTCCAAATTCTGCAGTGAATCACAGATCATCACCGTGAAGTCATCACCTACTCTCCTGTGGAAAGAAAACAAGCCTCTCCCTGGGCCACACCCCAAGCAAGCCTACACCTTTAACTCTCTTCACAGATCTTAGTCACTAGAGAGCTCAGAAGAAATGAGATAATACCATACAATAGCAGGATTAGTGGGAGGAAAAGCAGACTACATCATCATCATCATCGGATGAAGGTTAAAATTACAATTTTGAAATGAAAATATGCCTGTATTGCCAGGCACGGTGGCTCACGCCTGTAATCCCAGCGCTCTGGGAGGCCAAGGCAGGCGGATCACGAGGTCAGGAGTTTGAGACCAGCTTGACTAACATGGTGAAACCCCGTCTCTACTAAAAATACAAAAATTAGCCAGGCTTGGTGGTGCACGCCTGTAATCCCAGCTACTCAGGAGGCTGAGGCAGGAGAATCGCTTGAACCCGGGAGGTGGAGGTTGCAATAAGCCGAGATCATGCCACTGCACTCCAGCCTGGGCAACAGAGTGAGATAAAAATATGCAAAAATCAGCTAGGCACAGTGGCTCACACCTGTAATTCCTGCACTTTGGGAGGCCGAGGCAGGCAGATCACTTGAGGCCAGGAGTTTGAGACCAGCCTGGGCAACACAGCGAGACTGGTCTCAATAATTAATAAATAAATAAATAAATAAATAAATAAATAAATAAATAAATAAATAAATAAATAAATAAATAAATAGATAATAAAATAAAATATGCCTGTGTAAATAAAGACAAAGGCCTGAAGCACTGCTCACATCTGTCAGAGCAAGGTAGGAAGATCACTGGAGACCAGGAGTTCAAGACCAGCCTCGGCAACGTAGTAAGACCTCATTTCTGCACAAAAATTTAAAAAATTAGCTGGGTGTGGTGGTGTGGCCTATAGTCCTAGCTACTGGGGATGCTTAGGTAAAGGATCACTTGTTCAGAGTAATCCTTAGTTCAGAGTTTGGAGTTATGATTAAGCCACTGCACTCCAGCCTGGGCAACAGAGTGAGATAAAAATATGCAAAAATCAGCTAGGCACAGTGGCTCACACCTGTAATTCCTGCACTTTGGGAGGCCGAGGCAGGCAGATCACTTGCGGTCAGAAGGAGACCAGCCTGGCCAACATGGCTAAAAATACAAAAATCTGCTGGGTGTAGTGGTGCACACCAGAAATCCCAGCTACTCAGAAGGCTGAGGTACAAGAATGGCTTGAACCCGGGAGGCAGAAGTTGCAGTGAGCCGAGAGATCACTCCAGCCTGGGTGACAGAGAGAGACTGTCTCAAAAAAAAAAAAAAGCAAAAATCAAGTTACCTCTGGATGTTTCCCTAACACATTGAAATCTTCAGCCAATCTAGATGGTAGAAAAGGAACTTTCTGCACAAGGTTTCCACGGGCCATGGCTACAGCTGAATGACACACATACATGAATAACGGCTGCCACTCTACTTCCTGAGCAACTTCTTTTTTTTTTTTTTTTTGAGGCAGAGTCTCGCTGTGTCCCCCGGACTGGAGTGCAGTGGCCGGATCTCAGCTCACTGCAAGCTCCGCCTCCCGGGTTCACGCCATTCTCCTGCCTCAGCCTCCAGAGTAGCTG
>NW_012117877.1:1295196-1306827 GCF_000951035.1 Colobus angolensis palliatus | reverse complement strand
ATGGTCTCGATCTCCTGACCTCGTGATCCGCCCGTCTCGGCCTCCCAAAGTGCTGGGATTACAGGCTTGAGCCACCGCGCCCGGTTTCCTGAGCAACTTCTTACGGAAAGCAGCTCTCTGCAAGGAGGTCTAGGCCCCCAATCCACAGAATAGCTCCAAGTTTGATATATGTATCAAAGCTATTCCTGGCCCCTCAAACTCAGTGCTGAAACTTCAGCTGGAAACTCTCAGCCCCTAAGCTGTATTCCTGCTCCCCCAAGCTGAGCTGCTGGGGAGAGGTGGTCCTTTGGGAAGGAAGAAAAGGTTGCTGCCTTCCCGGATGGAACCTGGAATTATGTTTTTAATCAATATCACATGCCAAAAAACCTGCAGTGCTGCACAACTTACTCTCAAAGTAGCGAGGATACTCAGACCAGGCATGGTGGCTTCACACCTGTAACCCCAGCATTTTGGGAGGCCGAGGTGGTTGGATTGCCTGAGGCCAGGAATTTGAGAACAGCCTAGCCAACATGGTGAAACCCTGTCTCTACTAAAATTACAAAAATTAGCCGGGCGTGGTGGCACATGCCTATAATCCCAGCTACATCAGGAGGCTGAGGCACAAGAATTGCTTGAACCCAGGAGGCAGAGGTCGCAATGAGCCAAGATTGTGTCACTGCACTCCAGCAGCCTGGGGGACAGAACCAAGACTGCATCTTGAAAAAAAAAAAAAAGAAGGATGTGTAAAGGAAGCCGGAAGTTGTGGTGGGCAAGGGTAGGGATTAAAATTTGAAGCCACTGAGGCAGAAAAATAACTTGTGAACAGTTAACAGTTAAGAAGTTTTATTTTCTCAAAAGCATTGTAGTCACGATTAAAATGAAATCTGAGATGCTGACTAAATTTTTCAAAGCATAACCTTTGGAAAAGATTATTTTAAGTATTTAGAAGAGAGTAAGCAAAAGGATCCTAGATGACAGGTGCCATGGTGTATGAATTCACAGAATATTGACTCAGCCATGCATGTGGAGGCAAACTGGAAAAACATTTTAAATACAAATTACTTCTTTACCAAAAAAAAAAAAAAAAACAAAAAACCCCAATCACTGCATCATTATACAATCCACAGAGGAATCTAAGTAAGAGAAAAATAATCACCATTCCTCCAAGATAACAATCAACCTACTTTCAGGATGGGAAAAAAAAGTGTCGTATGAGACAATCTATTCAGGGTTACAGGGACTGACCAAGAACACACATAATTAAAAGCGTGCCAAAGAAAAAGGCCTTCATCCCCTTATGCTCAGTCACGTCCATTTATAACTTTAAAATTATAAAGACTTACAGTATTGTCTAAGACATACTAGGGAAGCATTAAGTAAGAAGGAGAGAGGAACTGAAGATAATGGAAGCAAGAACAATTTATAAACCAGGGGCCACCAGAAGTTACCACTCCTGTAATTCACAAGTTATTTTACAAGTGGACAAATCAATTTATGTGCTCCTGTGTGTTTTTAGAAAACATCCTAGATATTCTTCCATTAATTATGTGGGTTCCAGGACATGTCAATTCTCGTTTCCCAGAGCACCAGAAACCAAATTTAACCCACGTATTCTGTTACACTGGTCTGCACTTGTGTGGTTCCCACAGGGCTGGGCTGGCTCAATAATGCTGCACTCCTTCTGGAAGAACAGAATAGACTTCCTGCCATTTGGACTGTGAAACACAGTAATCCACCAGGGAATAAAGGTCAATGTTGCACTTTTGGTCATTACTGAATCATTTGAGATGATCTGTGGTGAGGATGAGAGGAAAATCGAAGGCTGTGAGAACGCTGCAAATGGCTTGCCCTCAGACCAATTTTCATCTCCATCTGTCTAATAGACATGTGGATAAAAGGCCCTCCCTCCTTCTGGGCCACTCGGCTGTTTTCAAATCCGTGGCACAAGCCAGGAACCAGTTAAACAATATATTAATGAGGGGAAATAACCTTCTAAGCCACAGACTAATGCTTATTCAGGTTTTAGATCATCAGCTGAAGTTTGGAACGCAATTTTCCAGTCTGCAAGCAGTACTGCAAAGTAGAAATTCTAACTAATACAGAGAATCATCTGCAGTGTAGGGGCATGTGCCAAAATCTCCTTACTTGTACATGCAAATATATGCATGCTTACACCTCCACCCCCCCTTCACCAAAAGACATGCACACAAAGAGGAACGGCAGTTCCAAAAATTGCGTGTTGCTGCTAAATAAATCTTTTTTTTTCCCCAAGTGTCTAATTAAAGCTGCTTAATCATTATTAAGGCATTTCAATCCTTAGATACAAAATATTCTTGGGAACCCAGAGTCTAATCATCATTTAAGCCGTAGAATAAATAAATGTTAATATCCCTGACTTTATACCAATACTCCCCTTTGCTGGTTTGGCTGAGCTACTTTTTAAACATAACGTTGTGCCACATATAAGTTTAGGCCCCCACAGTATATCAATGTCAAACAACATCGTGTCAAGCTAAGATTCAATTCAGGTAAGTGCCACTGCCAAATTTTCTTGTTCCCAGACGGGCTTTAAGATTATTTTATTGCTTAAAATTTAATTTGTTCCAACTCGTGTCTCCATGACAACGTTGGCCAACCCTGCAAATCATTTGGGTAATTGGATATCTTATCTTTCTATTGCTCTCAAATCGAATGATTCTGCTAGAATTGTAACAGCCAATCAAATTTACAGTCCTCCTGAGTAATAGACTTGGAAAAGTGGCCACATTCATCTCCTCTTTACAGCCATATTAACCACTATGCGACAAACAGTAGAATCTGGTCTTCAAACTACACTCCAAATTATAAATGGTGTCAATACCAATATTCTCACAATGCAAAGTCTACACAAAGGCCCCTTCCTTTTTTTTTTGCGGCAGAGTCTGGCTCTGTCGCCCAGGCTGGAGTGCAGTGGTGCAGTCTCAGCTCACTGCAACCTCCGCCTCCCGGGTTCAAGTGATTCTTCTGCCTCAGCCTCCCAAGTAGGTGGGGTAACTACAGGTGCCCACCACTATGCCCAGCTAATTTTTGCATGTTTAGTAGAGACGGGGTTTCACCATATTGGCCAGGCTGGTCTCCAACTCCTGACCCTCCTGACCTTATGATTCACCCACCTCAGCCTCCCAAAGTGCTGGGATTACAGGCATGAGCCACCTTTTATACTGCTTTAATTTGAGAAGAAACAATTGTTACTCATTCCTTACTAACTTTGAGCAATTTCAGCACTTTGAGAGTTCCAGAAGCTAATCAGAAAAAAAAAAAAACATTAAAAATAAACAACAACAACAACAAAAATCATAGCTTTTCTTGGGTATTTGATCTTGGAATAAAAATGATAACCCAAACAGTGGCTGCGTAAGGTCAGTGATGCACTGACATTGATCTGTCTGGGGCCCTTTTGGTAGGTAAGCCATACTTAATAAATTAGTCAAGAAATAAGAGTGCGGTGGCTCATGCCGGTAATCCCAGCACTTTGGGAGGCCAAGAGAGATGGATCACCTGAGGTGAGGAGTTCGAGACCAGCCTGACCAACATGGCAAAACTCCATCTCTACTAAAAATCCAAAATTAGCTGGGCATGGTGGCAAGCACCTGTAATCCCAGCTACTTGGGAGGCTGAGACAGGAGAATAGCTTGATCCTGGGAGGCAATGACTATAGTTAGCTGAGATCACGCCATTGCACTCCAGCCTGGGCAACAAAGTGAGACTCTGTCTCAAAACAAAAAAGAAATAAGGATGAGTACAGATTTAACAACCAGTTCAAAACCAATGTATTCTTAGGCTGGGCATGGTGCCTAATGCCTGTAATCCTAGCACTTTGGAAGGCTGAAGCGGGCAGATCACTTGAGCCCTGGAGTTCAAGACCAGCCTGGGCAACATGGCGAAACCCTGTCTCTATTTAAGAAAAATGAAAAAAAATCAACAGTCAGAAAAATCCACAGTCAGTATTTGAAACCTCCTTATACTTCCATTTAATTCACAAATATCAGAGCATCTAGGGTTGTCAATTATAAAATACAGATTTCTTACAAGATTCAAATGTCAGCAGCTCCCCTCCTAAGTCAGTGGTATGACTTTGGCCTTTGGTCAGCTAAAAAGTACAGAAGTTGGATACATTTCAATGGTCCAATTCCAATCTCCTCAGTAGCTATGCAGAGACATTGGCTCTGAGGGAGCTCATGGCCCAGGCACTGTAAAAGAGCCAGCCCACTTACAAATGGAAAAGGTTCTGGGACCCAGGCCAACTGGCAGGCTAGGGGGTTGTCAAGAACCTAGTGCTTCCCCTACAGATCCTCAGGGTGTCAGGGCCACTTCTCAAGCTAAGCAGAAAGAGCCATGAACGCGGAGCTTCTCAGCACACCCAGATCAGAAGGCAGCCAACTTTGGAGCTTGTTTGAGAGCAGGTACTGGCACAACTTGTTTCAACTGTGCCCTGCTTTATCTCAAATACTTACAAAGACACACAAGAAGTTTCTATTGCATTGTGCTTGGGATTAAGAGTAAACAGCCTAAACTTCCAGTTTGACCAATCCCAATGGCTCTGCTTTTCTCCCTTGCAATAATTTTTTATTTTTTTTTGAGACAGAGTTTCACTCTTTTTGCCCAGGCTGGAGTGCGATGGAGCAATATTAGCTCACTGCAACCTCCGCCTCCCAGGTTCAAGTGATTCTCCCGCCTCGGCCTCTCAACAATTTTTTTTCTTTTCTTTTTTTTTTTTTTTTTTTGCTTCCCCAAATATGAGCACATAAGCAGCAGCTGTGAATGTTGACTGTCAACAAAAATCTCAAGCCCATGAAGTAGACAGAGAAAGACGGCACCACAACTACTCTACTCAAAACTTATGCGCAGTACTTTACAGAGCAAAAAGAAAACTACATGCACACACTCCCCACAGGTGTACATACCCCTCATTGAAATGAAATTTTTTCTTTCTGTAACCAAGCAACAACTTGACCGTCTAATTCCATATACCCTGCTTGTTTTCAAAATGACAAATTCTCTCTTTAAGAGTTGGATTTTCCATGTTACATTAGAAGGAAAAACTCTGAAATATACCTCCTACTCCTTATTCTGCCAAAACTTACTTTGATAGAATGAACCAAATCCTTTGTTGTTCTTCCATCCCTTTAAATGCAAAAACTCAACACAACTTTATTCTCACTGATAGTTATATTAATTACCTAAAGCTATTGTCTTCCAAGGACACATTCTGCTGTCTGGCCAAAGAAAGACATTTTACTTAGACAATAAAGACTGCCGACAAGGCCAGGCGCAGTGGCTCACGCCTGTAATCCCAGCACTTTGGGAGGCCGAGGCGGGCAGATCACTCGAGGTCAGGAGTTTGTGACCAGCCTGGCCAACATGATGAAACCCTGATTCTACTAAAAATTTAAAAATTAGCTAGGAGTGGTGGCACACACCTGTAATCCCAGCTACTCGGGAAGCTGAGGCAAGAGAATCGCTTGAACCTGGGAGGTGGAGGTTGCAGTGAACCAAGATTGTGCCATTGCACTCCAGCCTGGGGTACAAGAGTGAGACTTCATCTCAAAAAAAAAAAAAAAAAGACTGCCAACAAGTTGTTTTTTTTTTCTCCTTTTGAGCCTCAAGATAAATGCTTATGATCTTAGAAAGAAACAAATAAAACACTGTAATGGGAAAATCAGTTCAGAGGTAGGAAGGAAGATGGGTTTGCAAAAACAAAATGTAAGTGTCGATGAAGCACGGCCTAGAAGTCCAACAGCAGGGGTAGAGTCTTAAAGGGACTGCTATTTAGATCACAGCTATACCTCAGAGTACCCCCATGCCAGGAAACTACGCAACTGCTTCTGCATATGGTAACTCACTGAATCTCGGTAACTACCCTGTGGGGCAGGTGTCCTCCCCTGATCCTACTCACCTGTTTTCTCTTTTTCAAGGTGGAATAATTAGTATCCACACAAAGGGAGACTGGGAAGGTTAACAGGGGGCTCCTGGCGGAACAATGCCTAGAGCACATGGGAGCTCCATGGATGAGGTTATGACAACTCTAATATCCTGGAAAAGCTTACTGTAATAATAAACGCAAGAAGCCGACTTCTGAAAGCCAAAGAGCTGAGAAAGACAACTATGTGAGAATGGAGTGTGCACCTGTAGCTGCAGACTGCATGGGGACTGGATGCCCTTTCTCCATCCGGTGGTCCATCCTTTATTTTCTCCATACCAGACCAAGATGCAGATCAATGTTAAGACCCTCTTTCCTAAACCAAAAGCAACCTTTTTATTTTCACTCACTAATCCATAGAGGCCTTTCAAATGGCACAAATAACGGCGGCTGCATTTTGTTCTCTAAATCAATTTTCTCCCCAGCCATCAACTAGATGTTCCCACACAGAGAAAGAACAGCCCTTCCCTTCTAATTTAAAAATCCATACTGCCATTGCCCTTGCAAACTGCTAAACAAGCAGTATTGGCAAGTCACTTGTGTTCTGTAATATATTTACTGCAAATCCCAATGGCTTGCCTCCTAATGCAGTTTTCTATTGTGTCTGTGCGTGTCAATACACTGGCCGGCCACCGTACTTGTAAGGAGCTCCAACCCGCTGTTTGCTCAAGGCATCAAGAGGGCACCGAGAGGGAACAAAGGCTGTACTCCTGAGGAGCAACCTGAAGGCCACAGCCTTGGAGGGCCTGGCTCCACACACTGGGGTCCTCAATCGGGTTTTGTTTCTGGTCCTTTACACCCCCTTACCACCCAAGGCCCCTGAGGCCAACTGAAAATCTCCGTCAGGACAATTCCATACACACAAAGTTCAAAATCAGAATCCTTCTGCAGAATTATATCTACTTTCCTACCTATCAATGCTAACAATATTTCCCCCAGCAAATATACCGGTTACATCTTAAAGGTAAAGTATAAGTCAAGTTTCATTAACGGGTCAGAAGGAATGAAGAGAAGAGGGGACTTGTAAGGGGAGTCCAGCTTTTCTGTGTTAAATAAAATCTCAAGTGACAGATGAGAAAGAAAGCACCTACAAACCATGTAACGGTGGATCACCTAATACAACCACACCAAAAGTACAAAGGGCAAGTCTAGGAGGAAAACCTTATAAAAATAGGTGAAGACAGAATTCCTAAAATGTACATGGATGCCAGGTGTGGTGACTCACACCTGTAATCCCAGCCCTTTGTGAGGCTGCGGTGGGAGGATCCCTTGAGCCCAGGAACTTGACACCATCCTGGGCAACACAGTGAGACCTCATCTCTACTGAAAAAAATAAATCAATCAATCAAAAAATAAATTTTTAAAAAAGTACATGGAAATCCCTGCTTCGTGTTATCAGTCTAAACCGAGGTCGGTAGCTAAAGAAAGGCCTGATCCTCTAGAGCAAGCCCTTCCAAGTTCACCATATTATTAATTTATTTATTGATGTTTGGGGAAGGAGGAGCCTATGGAAGCTATATGACAGGTAGATATTACAAAATTTTAATTTATAGACTCCAGGTATAATACAGGAGGGTATGATATGGGTATGCTGTGTACTTCTTTTATTCTGTAATTTGAAGTTTTTCATAATAAAATGTTTGGGAGAATGGAAGACACTATGTAAAGACTTTAAGTAAATAATCAATGGTTATACTCATTATTACAAAGAAATCTGGTGACAAGTCAAGTTTAATACCTTGAGGGAAGTTTGTAATGCAATTCATCTACACTCTATTGGCAGCTGCAGTTCCAGGGACAGTAATGCCTGCACATGCTCAATTCACACCAAACCTAGACCCCAGCAACATGCTAGTTTTGTTTATCTCTCCTTTTTTAGTCCAAACCCAAACATATTACTATAATAAAACTCCTCCCTAAGAAGTCTCAGTGGTTACTGACTGCAGATCACTCTTCCAAAAGAAAAACTGAGCAAAATTGGTTAAATTAGGTTATTAGAACTGATTTCATTTTTAATTTTAGCATAAGCACTCACACTAGTTTTCTTTTTTCTTTTTTTTTTTTTTTGAGACGGAGTCTCGCACTGTCGCCAGGCTGGAGTGCAGTTGGCACAATCTCAGCTCACCACAACCTCCGACTCCCTGGTTCAAGTGATTTTCCTGCCTCAGCCTCCCAAGCAGCTGGGATGACAGGTGCCCTCCACCACGCCCAGCTAATTTTCACATTTTTAGTAGAGACGGGGTTTCACCATGTTGCCCAGGATGGTCTTGATCTCCTGACCTTGTGATCCGCTCGCCTCGGCCTCCCAAAGTGCTGGGATTACAGGCGTGAGCCACCATGCCGGGCTGACCCACACTAGTTTTCTTGATTTGAGTTTTTAATTTGAATTTCATGGACTTGCTGAAGGATCCTGAGATGCACACAAACAGCCAAAATTGTTACGCAAAGCTATCCTGGGTATTTGTGTGTAAAAATGTGTGCAAACTTTTCTTGCGAAGTAGCTTTCACCTGATTTTCAAATGTTCAAGGTCCAAAATGGGTCCAAGTACCAGTACATATAAGGAGTACCCAAAACACAATATAATCAATGCCTACTCCATATAACTCATTGGGAAGGGTAGATGGAAGTCTCTAACTCAGCTTCAAGCAGACTGCAACCTAGTCGGAGTAAGCAAAGAAGCACATGAAAAACCATTCGTTGTTACAGGACACTGAGCAAAACGAGTGCTGTGACCGCCTGCCACTGGGCAGTCCCTGGCCGCCTTGAAGTAAACAGGTGGTGGTGTTTGAACTGGGACTTGAAGGAGACTGAGGAAGGCCATGTGAAGGTTGATACAAAGGCCTGGACTTTTTATATAGAAAACAGGAAAACTCAAAACATATTTTCGGCAAGAAAAAACCTGTTTGGCAGGATAAAAGGAAATGCAGGAAGAGAAAGAGGCAGTGGCCAAGACGGGAAGGGAAAGTACTCAGGGGCAGACACAGCAGGCTGTGAGGCACAAAGAGGTCATCAGAGGGGGAAGTCAAAATTTAAAAGAACACACATGCACGATAGGATGGATGTAATCCCAAGACCCTGAAGACAATTCGCATCCACTATCTTTAACATGCTCCCTTTCCAGGGCTGGAGTTCCCAGGGTGCAGCCAGGTTTGACATGTGGGCCAGCAGTCTCTGAGCAGTGGGGACATTGGGCAAGCCAATGGAATGTGCGCTGAGAATAGGAACACTTCATTTTACCACTGTTTAAAATGTCTATTTATTTTAAATGTATACAATACTGTAATACAACAATGTATGTACATAACTTACAAATATGGCCGGGCGCGGTGGCTCACACCTATAATCCCAGCACTTTGGGAGGCCGAGGCGGGCGGACCATGAGGTCAGGAGATCGAGACCATCTTGGCTAACATGGTGAAACCCCGTCTCTACTAAAAATACAAAAAAATTAGCCAGCCTGGTGGCAGGCGCCTGTAGTCCCAGCTACTCGGGAGGTTGAGGCAGCAGAATGGTGTGAACCCAGGAGGCGAAGCTTGCAGTGAGCCGAGATGGCGCCACTGTACTCCAGCCTGGGCGACAGAGCGAGACTCCGTTTCAAAAAAAAAAAAAAAAGTAAGCAACTCAGGTAAATGCACTCAAGCTTTTTACCAAGAGGTTGTACATATACCTAGACTAGTATAGTAGAGACTAGTAACCTGCTTAGATCAGTCATGGTGCCAATACTAAACCCAGTCTCATGGTACATGTATTTCAGCAGTTTGACAAACTGCAAAATTTGGACGTGCAAGTTCAAACACACCTACATTCTCAAAGACTGATTCCACTTCATTTAATGGAAAACGAATATCCATTAGTACACTGGGAATAGATTTCAGGGATGATGAGCAAGCTATATATACAACTCTATCCCTTCCAGTGTACAGTAGTATACATCTAGCACACTTAGTAGCTTTTTCTCTATTTGGAAGATGAAAAAGTTAATTCAGAGGATAGAATTTTCAGAATTTGTTTTTTCCTCCCAGCTTTTTCCTTGTACCAAAAGTGACTTGTATCCTACCCTTTTCTGCTAACGTATTTTGTGGTCAAAGAATGACTAAGTAGCAAATACTACTACAACAAAAACTAAAAAAAAAAAATAGTTGTTTTTTATACCTACAATGAGAGCAGCTTACAGGGGAGGGGATAAATAATTGTGTTCACCATTATGATTTTTATATTGCTTCAAAGAGGGTAAATAGAATAAAATTTATTGTGTATTCTCAGACAGGGTCTTGCTTATGTCATCCAGTCTAGAGTACAGAGGTGTGATCACAGCCCACTATAACCTCCCCACTCCTGGGATCAAAAGATCCTCCTGCCTCACTCAGCATTAGTACCAGCTAGTACTATACAGGTGTGTACCACCAGGCCCAATTAATTTTTTTTTTAATCTTTTTCTGTAGAGATAGGGTCTCACTATGTTGGCTAGGCTGGTCTCTAACTCCTGGGCTCAAGTGATCCTCTGCCTGGCCTACAACTTAGTAATTACTAAAAACTTAGGGGCTGGGAGCAGTGGCTGACGCCTGTTAATTCCAGCATTTGGGAGGCTGAAGCAGGTGGCTCACTTGAGACCACAAGTTCAAGACTAGCGTGGTCAACATGGCAAAACTCTGTCTATACTAAAAAAAATCCAAAAATTAGCTGGATGTGGGGGCACGTGCCTGTAACCCTGGCTACTTGGAAGCCTGAGGCAGGGGAATCGCTTGAACCCAGACACCTGCAATCCCGGCTACTCAGGGAGGTGGAGGTTGCAGTGAGCCGAGATCGAGTCACTGCACTCCAGCCCGGACGACAGAGCAAGACTCCACCTCAAAGGAAAAGAAAAAAAAAAATTAGGGGCTGGGACTGGTGTCTAACACCTGTAATTCCAACACTTTAGGAGGCTGAGAAAGGTGGATCACTTGAGGCCAGGAATTTGAGACCAGCCTGGACAACATGGTGAAACCCCATCTCTACCAAAAAATAATTTAAAAAAAAATTAACCAGGTATGGTGGTGCACGCCTGTAATCCCAGCTACTCCAGAGACTGAGGCAGGAGAATCACTTAAACCCAGGAGGTAGAGGCTGCAGTGAACTAAGATCGTGCCACTGTACTCCAGTCTGGGCAACAGAGTAAAAAAAAAAAAAAAAAAAAGGGGAAAATAATTAAATGTTAAATAATGAAACATGTAATTTTGCTAAATCACAGGTTATTCAATAAAATCATGTATCAACACTTCCTGGATTTTCATTAAAAAATATTATGGTGACTGGGTAGTCTACAAACAGTAATTTAAAAAATTTTTCTTCCATGTTTTTCTTTTTTTTTTCCCTTGGGGACCCTGCTCAGGAAGAAATACAAGCAGCAATTCTGAAATCATTCCTTTGCAAACAATTTTAGAAATCATACTTGTGTTAAATCAAGTGAATGGCAATACATGAATATCTTAATTTATGTTAAAATTTCAGTGCAAACTTATTTCACTTTTCAGATCAAACCACACCTGGGGGGGGGGGTCAAAAAACCTCTCTCCCCCTGCCCACACCTGTGCACACTAGCTCCACTTAAAACACCACACCGTTGGCCGGGCGCGGTGGCTCAAGCCTGTAATCCCAGCACTTTGGGAGGCCGAGACGGGCGGATCACGAGGTCAGGAGATCGAGACCATCCTGG
>NW_012117877.1:1285656-1294445 GCF_000951035.1 Colobus angolensis palliatus | reverse complement strand
AAAAAAAAAAAAAAAAAAACACCACCACCACACCGTATTCACAGAACAATCCTCTGGTGAGGAGTACTTTGAAGGTACAAATGCCTAATTTTGTCAAATAAGCCCACCGACAAAAACAGCTGTCTAAAATTTACTTAAAAACCACTATACTAAATACCCTGCAGTAAAGGTACTAGTTGTGAGAATTTCCATTTTTAAAAATCAGAGGCAACAATAAGCAACGGGGAGTAGGAAACTGAATCAGTCAAAGCTTTGAGGAAAGCCAGTAAGTTTCTCAGTTTCCTCCCATTTAATCCACTTCTGGAGACCACAAAAGGTTTAATAATAAAATAGCAAAGACTCAGATCCATGGAAACTTAAAATGGTTCCATGAGCTAGTAACTGAATATATTTTTAGTTTAACTACCACTCAAGATGATTTATTTAAATATTTACTAAAGAAACAGATTTTCTTTCTGTTTCTTAATGAACACTATTTGGGAGAACATCTTAAACCCTCTGGCGAAGGACGCTCCTCAATTTGCACGCACGAGTGCTGGGTTCTGCGGCCGTATGCTGGGATGGCTCCCACCCCGTGAGGGAACAGACAGACTTTTGTCTAGTCTAACCCTCATTACACAGAGAGGGGAACTGAAGCCAGGGAACATGTTCACGACTTGCCCAGTCCCTAATGGAAATCCCCAATTAAATGACTTCAATGAACTACAACAGAACCAAGTCAGAGCCTACAGTTCATGGCCACTCCCCACAAGACAGGTAACCAAAGGCAGAAAGACAGGGAGGGGAGGCAAGGGAGGTGCTGTGGCCCTGCAATGGCCTGACTCTACCTCCTTTCCTTATCCTACTCTCAACCCCCACTGCTGGATCCTGCTCTTACACAAAATTTGGATATTTTGTTCCTTGAAGATTTGGGGGGCATTCAGTTTGAATTTTCAAAATATTGATCGTGATAACTATGTTTTCTGATGGTGCCCTCTTAAAATCCATGCCCAGGGCCTCCCTTGCCTTACTCCAGTGCCAAGTCCAGGACAAACACCAGCCACTGCTGAAGGGTGGGGAAGGTGACTGAGAGGTGAGAGATCAGTCCTGTTGGCTGATAAGAAACAAAGGCTAATCTTGCACCTCGGAATCTAGGCTCTAAATGCACAGAGAGCTTTATCTCTTTTCACTTATGCTTGTAAAGAACAGGCCTGGCTAATGAAGTTAGGGACCACTCCAATGTTGATGACAGTTACCCTCTTTGTATAACAAGGTTATTAACACCTGCTGGAGCTTAACTCTAAGTGTCTATACTCTAGTCATTTCCCTGTGTGAGATGTTGACTTAGGGGGAAAAGAAATCTCAAAGTGAGAAACTATTAGACAAAAACACACATGGTTTAAAAAAAAAAAAAAAAAAACTAAGGTAAAATTTGCAAAGAGTAAAAGAATCACATCTAAGGAAATACCCCACAGTTGAGTCCCTAACAGTCCCATCTAAATACTTTTTTAAAAACCCGCTAAAGAACACGCATTATTCTAAGAGAAATTTTACAGCACACATCAAAACTGTAAAAGCAGTTTCACTCCAAAATTTACATGGCCTGAGACGTTGCTTGCTGAAATATCACATGGAGCTCTTTCGCCTTCCCAAACCAGGATTGCAGAATATATCATCATCCTTTCTTTAAGAGCTAATCCTTTCATTTATTTCTAAATGCTTCACCATCAGATGGGCACAGTGGTTCACGCCTGTAATCCCAGCACTTTGAGAAGCCGAGGTGGGCGGATCACTTGAGGTCAGGAGTTCGAAACCAGCCTAGCCAACATAGTGAAACCCGGTCTCTACTAAAAATACAAAAATTAGCCAGGTGTGATGGTGGACTCCTATCATCCCAACTACTCGTGAGGCTGAGGCAGGAGAATCGCTTGAACCCGGGAGGCGGAGTGAGCCAAGATTGGGCCACCACACTCCAGCCTGGGCAACAGAATAAGACTCTGTCTCAAAACAAAAACAAAAACAAACTTCTTCACCATCCTGGAGCGCCCAATGCTCTCACTCTGCCCACTCTTCAGAACCCAGGCACAGAGTGACTGATCAAACTCCCCATCACTGAGTCTCCACCAGGATTCCTGACTTGTTTCTTCTTCAACGTACTTTAACCTGAGGACAGTACTGCTCAGTAGGATACAACTTTTTACCTACCCATGGCCTGTAACCCTCCTCTCCCTGAAAAGACCAGTCAGCAGCACTGATTTTCCTAACTTTTAGAACATACATCCAGCCCTGACATGTCTTATAAACCATGAAGTTCATCAGCACAAAGACTGAGAACTGAAGAGGCAGACACTAGGGAGACATGGTCCACCTCATCTTGCATGGCAGCATGAGGGGACAGGAGGAAGCACAGACAGGCCGGGTGTGGTGGCTCATGCCTGTAATCCTAGCACTTTGGGAGGTCAAGGCGGGTGGATCACTTGAGGTCAGGAGTTCGAAACCAGCCTGGCCAACATGGTGAAACCCTCACTCTACTAAAAATAAAAAAATTAAAAAAGTTAGCCGGCCGTGGTGGCGGGCACCTGTAATCCCAGCTACTTGGGAGGCTGAGGCACAAGAATCGCTTGAACCCAGGAAGCAAAAGTTGCAGTAAGCAGAGATCGCACTACTGCACTCCAGCCTGGGGGACAGAGCGAGACTCCGTCTCAAAAAAAAAAGGAAGAAGAAGCACAGACAACCCTGGAGGAGGCAACCCAACTCAAGTTTCAATAGATGCTTGGCCTTGAGCAAGTCCCAGACTTTGAACACATGCCCACGGCTGTGGATAGAGCAAAACACCTACCCAATCTGTGCCGGAGGATGCCTCTGGAGGTCACAGAAGACAAATCACATTGAAAACTGTTCATTACTGTGCAAATTAAAGCCACCAATGACAATTTATAGCATGGCTTCATCAGCATGCTGAAGAGATACACGAGTGGGCTAAAATAAGGCTTATGTGTGCATTTACAGTACATCTTGTTCCCAAAAATATCAAATGAGGTAATATCAAGCCATATGACAGATAAAAACATTTAAAGATCATGCCACCACACACACTAGGTATAGCTAAGCAAACCACCAGGCTCACATCAACTAGTTGTTTTTTAATGCACCCTAACACTCTGATGGTATCAGAACTGCCTCAATTTTTCATGAGACAACTGTCTACCTCTACTGTATAGAGGTATCTAGAGTTTACCATCCACACAGATAAAGACAGGCAGGCAGGGATCTATAAAAGGCTCTAAGAAAAAAATATTCTTAGTGCTACCATAAAAGATTTAAGTATCTATTACCATTCCTGTTTCATTACCTTTTCGGTAACCCGCCACAAATGGGAGCAGAGAAAGTTAAAGCGAAGGCTTATCAGGAAGTGTTGACACAACGTAAACACGGGCTGTGTGGGCACCACACCAGGGAAGGAAACCACAATTATACCATTCTTGATTTGGATGCACTTTCACTTTAAAACTTCCAGACGGGAAAGTCAGCAGTGAGATTTGACACTGAAATCTCTAGAACTCACTCCTTCGACAAACCCGTTGAAAGGTGGGAAGGGAGAGCGATCGTCACACTGGAGACAAATCTTAACAGCATTAAAGCTCTCTATACAGAAAGTTTCCCCTTCACTGCTTTTTTTTTCCCCAGTAACAAAGATGTTGTCAGAAATGACAATTTTTTGTGTCCCCTGATGATGCCTTGCTAGCATTTGGTTATAAGCCATAAAGCAGGAATAATTTCAGCCTGTCAGGAGTCTCGCTAATGCCCAGTTTCCCCCTAGAGAGAATTCCTGTCAAATGTAATGAGAGCTCCAAAGGCCCTCTCTACAATATAATGAGCACTTAGGCCATGCTGGTGATCAGGCGGCAAAAAGCATCAATTTGAGCCTGGCTACACCCTGGGGGCCAGACGTCACCAGTTTTAATAAGAATTATGATTACTAGCTGCACCAAATGCCTCCTCAGAACTTATTATTAATGTGTGACATTCAGAAGGATGTTTTTCAAATGTAAGGCCATTTTAAACTGAATTATAGCACTACTTTGCACACCACTCTAGTTAAGGGTCTGTCAGCATTTCCAATATCAACTAAATTTCAGGGGGCTCAATACCCTACTATGAGGAACATGGTGTCTCTCAGCTTTTCACGTTTTTCAAATTGCTAAGCCAATTAAACACAGCATATTATTAATGCATACAGGCTCACGGACGGACAGCATATACCCACAAATGCCTCAAGCTGTATAGAAACTCATTAGAAAACTATTCTCACACCATGGTGCTTCTGACCCACTTCACTCCTTCTCCCTACATGATAAAGAAGAGGTCATCCCGCCACATAACCTACAGGAACCCAGAAGAATTACACACCTCTTTTAGCTCCTCCAATAAACCCAGCACCAGCATATAGCATCACACCAAGGGAGTGTTTCCTTGTAAAAGAGTCAATGAGGTTATTAAATCCTTTGAGTTCATGGATTTAAGAAAAAGCTCAGTCTCCTCTTG
Source organism: Colobus angolensis palliatus (assembly GCF_000951035.1). Taxonomy (NCBI): domain Eukaryota; kingdom Metazoa; phylum Chordata; class Mammalia; order Primates; family Cercopithecidae; genus Colobus; species Colobus angolensis. The sequence continues at coordinate 1,289,921 of NW_012117877.1, read as the reverse complement.
CTCTTCCATAATGTGTTATCCAAAAAAAAGTGCCCTTCAGAGTCATTAAAAAAAAAAATTAAACGGCCTAGGCCAAGTTTATTTGCATAATTCACTTAAATGACGACAGACGTTAGCCATACATCTTCTAGCCCATTTACTATCAACAAGTTTCAAGTGCCTGAATAAGGCACTAGCCATTGAGAAACACACAAAAACAAAGGCACAAACCCAACATAAAGTAGGCTACCAACTTTGCAAATCATAGTAAAATCTGCATTTTTAAAGGCCCAATTACACTACTAATAAAAGGCCCTGAACATCACAATCTCTTTCCAAACACATATCTGAAAACAGATCTAATGTACACGATGATAATTTAACATTATGAAATCTATGATGAATTAAAAATCAAAGAGTGCAGAGTTACAAAAGCAGAATTCAACTCTGAAACACACTTGCTTAATGAAAGTCTTTGAATATAAGGAAGATCTGAAGGCTGAACTAATCAATTTCTCCACTGTGCCCCAGCCGGTCAGCCATGCTCTTTAATTTAATGAAACAAGGGTTTGAGATGAAATAGCACATATACATCAAGTAAGAATTGTATTGTTGCACTTTGAAATGTGTCCAACTGTGCAACTTCATCTGATGATAATTTTTTAAGAGGCAATCGATTTCTAAAAGACTTATTGTACCAGCGTCTTGATGAAAAAGTGAATGTCAGCATATCTCCAGAATACTTACAACCTGCCATTAATGCTTTCTTTGGCAGACAATGACTACTCAATCGAGGGTCCTTTGGGCTGAGCAATCATTTAGCTTTTCTTCTCTTACGAGGTCCTTAGTGCCTTGTTCCAGCTCAATACTCTTTTTATACACCATTATAGTAGCCATAAGTGAGAATTTTATGGGAACTTGCAAACTCATAGTCATTGCTAGAGCTTTCCAGTCACTAATCTTTTCATGCTTTTAAAACCACTAGGACTGAAGCAACTCCCAACATATGCTCTGGCCATAAAAAGATGCTTTTTTCACATCCAAACCTGCAATAACTGAGAAATTTTTCAAAAATGTGTTTGCTAATAAATAAGCCACTAATCCTGACTTTTGCTTCAAGCAGACCCAAAGCATAAAGAATACTCCACAGATAGTCATACACCTTGTTTACTATGATTAAAGAAACTCCTGAATACCCTTCTTTCCCCCTACAGGTCCACACGTCCTCTCAAAACAGCACAAAAACATTAACTATGCTAAACTCCAACAACTCTATAAGATACCCAGCCCTTTCAAGAGGATAAATCTATACAGGTGGAAAAGTAAACTCAAGTCTCAATTCCTATCTGCCAATAAACAGGTTAGTTTATATTTCCAAAACACCTCTCTTTCTCCTAGTCATTTAAACACTCGTAATTATCAGGAAGCAACTCTTGCTGCAGAATACTACCATCAATCCACAGGACAGGAAACCAAGGCAGAAAAATAGCATACAAACCCCCACCCCTAGAGCCTACTACTGAGAACAAAGCCAGTATTATAAAATCATATGAACTGATTTCTCATTTCAGCTTGAAGTTCAACTAAAGCTTACCTGTTTATGCATTTCAATGTTTAATCCATATGACATTTCATAATACTGTAAAGAGAAAAAAGAATCAAGCATTTGATTAACTCACGTTTTTTATACTCTGCTAACACATTTGCTAATATCATACGAAAAGGGAAAAAGTCCACTCTTTGATACCTACCATCACATAGTGCCTCTGCATTTCTGTCTTTTCACTTGCCAGTTTCTCACATTCCAATTTAAGGCTATGAAAACAAAACAGGCAACTTAATGTAAACATTATGTCACTTGTTTTAACATCTGCCTCACATATTTGCACTTCAAGTAAAAACACGGACCAATTTGGAAAAGCCATAAACTATCTAGGTAAACACCCAAAAGCTTTGTCCTTGCATTTAATAGGGAAAAGGAATAATGTGAACAATACAAGGTGTCCATTCAGCTACCATTCTTCTTGGTGCCTATCTGGTTAGAGGACAAGAATGCAAAAAATCTGTCGGAACCTCTAACTGATTCCTCCTCATGGTCATCTGCTCCCTACCTTCCTGCATCACTTTCTCTGGACTCCACCAAAATCCGGCCCTTGCACAATCTTCACTCTTACGCATAGTCTGTGCCATCTTTGCCAACTCAAAGGGTCTCTAGGTTTGAAAATCCTATCTGTTAAGTTACTCCTACAATTTCTGGTCCCTTTCAAAACCTTTAGTTTTTAAATCCCTGCCAAAATATGTCAAGTAGCTACTGCAATAAAGTGGGTTGAAGTTCTCCCTGCTGGGTAAACACGGTGTGTGCAAGTATGCCTCAAGCTGCAGAGATATTATCTACAAGTAGACAAAAGGTCAACAATCAGAAAGCCCCTGACAAAGTAAGAAAATTCACACCCAAGCCACTTCGCCTCATCTGTGTGCTTTTTCTCAAGCATGACAAAAGCAAAAAATGTCAATACAGTTATTTCTGAGTTAGAATCAGGTAAAACTTCATAGCAGCAAGGGAAAGAAACTAACCTTTCTGGGAAGTTCACTATTGGCAGAGGATCTTACAAAAATGTGTAAGTCCTTTGGAGGCAAGCCTCATTACTCGAAGAAACTAAGGCTGAGATGGATATAAATGTGACTCCACTCTCTCATCCTACCCAAACCAACCCGAAATAACGCCAAAGCAGGTGAGCTTTCTTCTGCACACTATTACACCCACCTCCCTCACCATCGCCAATGATGGGCAATGTTAAAAGCATCTAGCCTTCCTTAATGAACTTTGCCTCAAAAACCCAATTTTCCAGTATGGCAAACAGCGATTTCAACATGGCTTTGCTTCCCTGAACCCACACTCCAGGACTGAGACATCGATTGAACCAATGTTTCAACTCAGTCTGTTGAAAAATAAATACATGAAGTGCAAATATTGACGATTCTCATGCAACTTCTAAAGACACGAAAAAGGACTCCCTGGAACAGCAGCAAACCAGCAAAAGGGAAACAATGGGAGGAGGAGGAGAGGAGAAGAGGCGGCCCGGGAAGAACCAGGAAAGGGGGTAACTTGAATGACAGGTCTTAACTGAGACTCCACACGCCACCGCCTGGACGCAAGAACTAAGTACAGGCGCCGCCGCCACCCGGCTGGGCGACAAGGGGCACGGGGACGCCCGCGACCACTCGCCTGGCGCGGCCGGACACGCACCTGTGATACTGCGCCTGCAGGAACTGGAATTCCTCTTTAATCCGGTCCAGGGACTCCGGGATAGTGAACTTGAAGGGCTGGCCTGCAGCCTGGTGCGGCGTCTGGGGGCGACCAGCGAGGGGGACCGAGGGACGGGAATGCGGGCGGATGAATAAAGCAGTAAGTCAGAGAAGGAAAGAACGGGTGGGACATAAACAAAAAATAAAGTTAGAAGTGGCTGAAAAGGAGGCCCCAAACTCGAGTTTGCCCTTCACTTGGGGGAGGGGAAAGTGGACCCTCCCCGGGCCCCGGCTTCTAAAGAGGCTCGGAAGCTCTTCCCAGTCTCCAGGGCGGATCGCGTTAAGTGCTCCCGGGTCACCAAGCCAACGGGAAGGGGGCTCCCCGGCGGCCGGGGAAGACCAGGCCAGACTGTCGGTGTCGCCACCCCTTCCCCCACGGGGGCGATAATGACCCCGAGGACCAGAGAAGAAAAACAACTCCTTTTCGCTACCCATTCCCAGAGTCGCCAGGGCCACCTCCAGACGCACCGGAACCGGAGCCGCATTGACATGTAAATAGGCGAGATGAGAAACAAAGGGGGGGCGCCCTGCCCCCCTTGGGGAAGGTTGGGGGGATATGGCTGCAGGAGAGAAACCCCAGCCTTACCCAGCGCCCCTATCCGCTCAGTATAGACGTCAAGTAGGAAGGAGCCCAAAGGGAGGGAGAAAATTCAGAGTTTTGGCCCACTCCCCACCCCAGGAGGAGAGGGCCCCGGCCATCCCCAGCCTTACACCGCGGAGGGCGAGAGGGTCCTCCGGGCCGCAGAAGCCACCAGTCTCCCTACCGCCCGGGAGAAGCGCCTCCCCAATGCTCCTGCCTCCCCACCACCCAGCCGCGCCTCACCGGGTGCCGGCTCTGCGGGAACATCGCTCTGGCGGCGGCCGGGGCTCTGTTCCCCGGCAACTCAATTCTCCGGTCAATTTCCAACTTTAATCCCGCCGAGAAAAATTAAGCCGGGAAGCCAGGCAGAAGCGGGGAGCGCGCTGGCCACGCACGCAGG
>NW_012117877.1:1284540-1285385 GCF_000951035.1 Colobus angolensis palliatus | reverse complement strand
GGGGAGGCGGGGGCGCGGTGACTCCGACCGCACTCCCCTCGGCGATCCGCGTGCGCGGCGCCAGTCCTGGGCAAACAAATCCAGACGGGCTGCTTTTCTTTGCTCTTCTCCTGGTCCGCCTCCTCTTCGGGTTTTCCCCGAGGCGGCGGCGGGCGAGATGCAGGTGGCGCGGCGGCCCCCGCTAACCCCACACAAACAAACCCGACGCTTTCGGGGCGACTCCCGCAAGACTCGGCTGCGCCTTCGGCCAGGTGCTCGCAGGCTCCCGGGACGCAAAGGGGAGCGAGGTTGAGGAAGCGGCGGAGGCTCCTGGCCGGGGAGCTAGGGATGACGAGGCGGGGAAAGTGCGGAGGGCGCGCAGGGAGGCGGCTCGGCACGCCCCGTGCGACCAACACTCGGTGTTCTCCGCGGTTGCACAAACCCTCCGGGACCGACGGGGGCTACTCCACCGAGAGCAGTCCAGCAACTGCCCGCTGCTCCTCGAGCCCGGGGACCATGAGGGCGCCGCGCCTGGCGCGCACTCGCCTTGCACGGCCGGCTTGGCCGCTCTGGACCCTTCTTCCGAGCCCCTTCTTCCTCGGTCTTCTTTCTTTCCTTCTTTTACCTTCTTGTGCTTCTCCGCAAAGGGCGCTCCAGCCCGCTGCAAAGTTCTCTCACCACCCGAGGGACGACATCCACGAGATGGTGGGGAAAACAGCAGGGGTGCGCTCCGCCAATCGGCCAGCCTACCCGGCGGCAAACTCTGCGGGCTAGTCCGGAGTAGTCACAGCGGTGGGGCTAGCGGTGGTTTTGGTCGCCGCGGGACGACGGAGGTCCGGGCTGGTGGCGCGGGTCCCGCCCGGCCG
>NW_012117877.1:1280978-1284155 GCF_000951035.1 Colobus angolensis palliatus | reverse complement strand
CTCCCTCCCCCGTCCTCATGCTTCCTTCTCCGCGGTCTCCTCGGTCTCCCCTCCCACCCCGGCCCCTCCTCCGCCAGCCGCGTCCTCCCAGGCTTGGTGAGGAACTGTTCCTGGAGGAGCCGCGGGACGGCAAAACCATCCAATGGGAAGAGGCGATTCGCGGAGATTGGCACTGAAGATGGGAAGGTCGGTGGGAAGGAGAGCGGCGGGGCTGGGCTGTCAATCAAAGTAACGTGGGGCTGGCTAGAGAGCGCGCAGGAGCGCGCTAGCGGGAGGGACTGGCGAGCGTGCAGCCGAGGAAGCTGGGGGCTCGAGTTAGCAAAAATCCTGCCACTTGCTCACTTTTCCCTTTAATGAAAATCCTCAGATCTAAGTGAAAGTAACTCAAAGACTAGCTGCGTAGTTTCTTATTGGAGGCGGAGGGGGGGTTTCGGTAATTCCAGCAAATGTGTTTTTCAGTGCTGGACCCCCTTGTTTGATGCTACTCTGAAAGTGAGGCCACATTCAAAAATATATCTGACGTTTGTTTTTCCTTGAGCTGCCTTTTTACGGATGTACGAGGGGGAGTGGACTGTGCACTTAGTTGGAAATGCGTAAATGAGCAACGGCACGGTTGGCGTAGGTACACCAGCCGCAGAGACGACTATGATGTCCTCCCACCCCACCCACCCCCTTTGCACCCAAAGTGGTAGGATTTGGTTTTTATTGCAGGATTTCAAGCCTCTTTGCAAAAAGATCGTCCTGCCCCGGTTGGCGGGAAGGATTCCCAGGGTGCTGCCAGAACAAGGCACGCGTGTCCGCAGATGAGACGCTTTGCCCGGGGCGTGAAATGCCAGGTCTTCGTCTTAAAAGTCCAGACTTCGCTGTTAGGAGAGGAGGGGAGCGGCTGAGGTTTTTAGGAGCCTCTCAGCTACAAGACCACGAGTCTGTTTCCAATTCCTGGGAACAAAGAGAGACAATGTAATAAACCAGCACTGAGACTTGAAAAACCTGTCCCGCGCACCCCACCCCCCATAGTCTGGGTGGTGCTCCTGAGCTGAGCTGTGTGAAGAGCTAAATGGGAAGAGTTAGGTAAATGACGTGGCTAAGGTTCTTATGAAGTGGAACTTGAGTTAAAAGGGATTTTGAGATTGTAATAATCAAGACATGCTGTATAATTAATGCTGAGAGTCTTCGGTTTTTGTGTATGTCTCTAAATACGCCCACAGCAGAAAACCGTCAGTATTGCTGCATTTATACTTTTGTTTGAAGAACAGTCCAGTGGAGCTACTTCCACATGAGCAGTGAGTGAATAATGCTGGTTTAGCCAAACGGTGGTAACTTTTTCTATAAGGGCACATCTTGGACAAGTATTTATCTTATGTTGGAAACTAGTTAAGTTTTTGGTATTAATAACCCCCACGTTCCCATTATTTTACTTTCAAGAGCCTTATGGGAAGGAGCTTATTTAAAGAGACATACATTTTATTTAAAGATGTGCTTTTACAGAGATCTTTTTCTTGAAATAGTTTTAGAAGTTGTTTTAGATAATACATTTCACTGTTAGAGTTGTTTTTAAATATGTATGATATTGATTTGTCTATAATTGCATCACTCCCAAATATCAATTATAAATGAAAAATAAAAAAGCGATTTTAGCCTGTCTGTACGAAGCCATAGTAAATTCTTAAAAAAGTTGGGCATTGTAGCTTTGTGGTGTTCTCATTAAGTACAGTTGGGAAGGCGGCTGTATTATTCATTTTGCTGATATGGAGAACAAAAAAGAAGAAAGTACTGCCTCACTTTCTTTGGTTAAATTTGGTGATGATGAGAGTTTTGCTCGACATACAGGACTTTTTGGAATCATAGGACCCCAGGGCCTTTAGCAACCTGTTTTCCTCGAAATCATCTAATGTACGAGCCACATATTCCAGTCTGCGGCCAGTTCATCCCATATCAGCTCCAGGACTGGATAGAAAGTGCTTGGATGCCACAAGTATGCTTGTATACATGCTGTGACAACTGGAGCAACTGATACTCCTCCGCAGCTTACCCAGGCTTTACGTGGTGCCTGTATCTTGAATAACTGGCACACTCTCATTAAGTTTAAACAGAGCCATTAAAATATGCTTTGAGACGGGGCAAAAGTGTTGCTACTTCTCCTTTCCCCACCCCGCTGACCTCAAAATCAATTCTAAGGCATCTTTAAATGTCCTCTAATGTACCTACTCACAGACAATGTGTCTGCTCACTATATTTCCCAGTTTGCCATGAGTAAACACTGGAAATTCTCTTTTAACTAGTCTTTCCTTGCCAATAGAGTTTGAAACACCAGGCCTTCTGATTTCCTTATAATGTAGTATCTATAGTATCTACAGATCATTATGAATTTAAAATTGGAAGGCCTTTAATTGTGTGCATAATAATGGTTGGTTTTGGTTTTTGAAGCCTTTTCTTCCCATTTAGAGCATTGTCTGTCAGAGTGGGTAGAAGGCTCTGCCCTTTTCAAGGTCATATTTTCTCCACGATTGTCATGCTGTAATAATTATACTACAAAACTCTCATCAAACTGCATTACAAATGATGGTGTTTTAACAGTCAAGTAGCTTTAATCTTATGTTTTAAATAAATAATATATGTGCAGATTGCCTACAGCCTGTTTAAAAGAAAATAGTCCTCCTTATGAAATCTATAATTTTGGTCTTCCATTTAAAGCCTGTTAACTGTAATCTTCTTTACCTTTAACATTCGTATGTCAATGATGTTTTTACGTGAAATGTATGATGCTTCCACTGGAAATTTTCTCTGAAAAACACAGTACCCTTTTTGTGCTCTGCAGAGAAACAGAAAGATTGTCAGCTTGTTCATTTTCTTTTGATGTATATGTGGGTATATTCCCATTCATTTGTTGCTTATTATCCAATGTTCGACTCAGCAATAGCCTAAGTAATTGCAAAAGCTAGGTGTTATCTAGTACAGATACTAAACAAAATAGGAAAAGTTATGGATGCTGATTGTAGCAACTAGACATCTTTTAAATCTATTACTTTTTTATTTGAAATCATAATTGTAATTTTTTTTTTTTTTTTTTTTTGAAACGGAGTCTCCCTCTGTCCCCCAGGCTGGAGTGCAATGGCACCATCTCAGCTTACTGCAACCTCTGCCTCTTGGGTTCAAGATTCTCTTGCCTCAGCCTCC
>NW_012117877.1:1276983-1280752 GCF_000951035.1 Colobus angolensis palliatus | reverse complement strand
TTTTTTTTTTTTTTTTTTGAGTCAGAGTCTCTCTCTGTCACCCAGGCTGGAGTGCAGTGGTTGTGATCTCAGCTCATTGCAACCTCCGCCTCCCAGGTTCAAGCGATTCATGTGCCTCAGTCTCCTGAGCAGCTGGGATAACAGGCGTGCACCACTACGCCCGGCTAATTTTTGTATTTTTAGTGGAGACAGGGTTTCACCATGTTGGCCAGTCTGGTCTCAAACTTCTAACATCAGGTGATCCGACTGCCTCGGCCTCCCAAAGTGCCAGGATTACAGGCGTGAGCCACCCCGCCCCACGTTTTCTTTTTTTTTTAATTGAGAGTTTTTTTAAACGTAAGAATGTAAGGTCCAGAAGAATTGTTCCCAGCATTGCTTTGTAATCTTTTTCTCCCCCACCCCTTTACCAAAGAAAAGGGCAAGATGGACGTGGAGGTGGAGGGAAGAAGGCAGAGAAGGAAAAAAAAATCAGTAGCAGATCCATGCAGCAGTAAAACCTCAAATAAAATCACTTCCAAAGAATCTCTTGCGGTTTCACACAATATGGTAAAATTAGGGATTGCAGGAAACCAACTAAATTAAACTGGGAGCATTTGAAGAGAAATGAGCAGACTTTATGAAAATGACACATTGACTGACCAGTATGCTTTTTTATCAACAATTTCTTTGTTAAGACGAAGATCAAAGGAACCTGCATATGTTTTCATTTTGTTCTAACTAGAAAATTACATCCAGATGTTTAATAGGCATTTGGTTAGTTTTTCAGCATTGATTAGATATGTTGGTTCTGTTTGCTTACAAGTGCAGCCGGAACATTAGCTAATGCAAAGAAATGTTTGCTGTGAGTTGCTAATTAGGGCTTTTGGAAACCCTCCATGCTCAAGAACAATTTGTACAGTGGCCAGAAGAACTTGTGGGACTTGGGGAAGTTGTTCTCCCTTCTCTGTCAGAGTGGGGAGAAGCAGACAGTCCTATTCCCTAATCTCCCTTTGCCTAGGGGGATTGCGATGAGATCCTCAAGGATTGGAGTGCAAATAAATTAGGAAGAGACCACACAGGCACTTCCAAACACGGAGAGATAAATGTTCTCTTTCTGGAACCACCACTGTGCGGTCTTTTGAGGTGGGGGGAGCGAACATCTAAAACGCTGGATATTAACATGTGGAAGATGCTTGGTGCTAATGTTATCAAATACACAGCATTTTAAAGTATACTTTAGAGACAGATGGGAAAGCCCTTTATGATAAACGAGTGTACTTGAATTCATTACTGTAGTACTTATAATTAAAAATGTCTCCTTTGCAATTTTAGTACTTTCACAGGATACAAGAGACCAAGCTTGGGAACTAGAAGGCTGGGGAGAGCGAAAGGAGTGAGGGAGAGGAATTTTGGAAGCCAGGGTGAGCCTAGGAGGAAATGCAGTGTTTACTTTCACAGCCCACCCATTCGTTTACCTTGTTAAAGCCCCAGAACTTGTACAAGATTAGCTATTCACTCAGTATTCAAATAAACTGTTTGGGAATTTGAGGAACCAGGCGGATAAACTTCTTAGCCCACCAATCACGTTTTTAAAAATCCTTGACTGTGTCTGAGGCCTGCAGAAGAACACCACCTCAGCTGCGGCTGAACTTTTGTTTATTTAAGTCTATGTTTCGAGAAAGATGTCAGTCCAAAACAGCATGTGTTTATAAGCAATCATAGGAGTGCAGATATAAATCCCATTGTACCACGTTCTTCTGCCTATTAATGCCCCTTCTACTACTAAGTCTGTTCATATCTCCCCCCCCCACCCCCCACAACGGAGTCTTGCTCTGTCACCCAGGCTGGAGTGTAGTGGTGCAATCTCAGCTCACTGCAACCTCCGCCTCCCAAGTGCAAGCAATTCTCCTGCCTCAGCCTCCCGAGTAGCTGGGATTACAGGCACCCGCCACCACACCCGGCTAATTTTTGTATTTTTTGTAGAGACAAGGTTTCACCGTGTTGGCCAGGCTGATCTCGAACTCCTGACCCTGTGATCTGCCTGCCTTGGCCTCCCAAAGTGCTGGGATTACAGGCGTGAGCCACCACACCCGACCAAGTCTATTTACAACTAATGCACATGTACGGCACACTCCTATGTGTTAATGTTACCTGATTAATTTGGGATTTTCACACTAATAGGATATATTCATGATTAGTTTCTTTGAAGTAGTTCAAGCAGACAGCCTTTCTGCCAGAGCTTTCCCTGTCTACCAACGAGATGCCCCAGAAAAGCAAGAACAGTATTTTGGGGCTTGATGAAACACTGCCTGGAGTTCAGACCATAATAAAAGAGCTCAGTGAAGTTTGCCCTCCCCCTCTTTTTTTTTTTTTTTTTTTTTTTTTTCTTTTTGTGCCGGAGTCTAGCTCTGTTGCCCAGGCTGGAGTGCAGTGGTGCAGTGGCGCCATCTCAGCTCACTGCAACCTCAGCCTCCAGGGTTCACAGCATTCTCCTGCCTCAGCCTCCCAAGTTGCTGGGATTACAGGCGCCCGCCACCACGACCGGCTAATTGTATGTATTTTTAGTAGAGACGGGGTTTCACCATGTTAGCCAGGATGGTCTCGATCTCCTGAGCTCGTGATCCGCCCACCTCAGCCTCCCAAAGTATTGGGATTATAGGCATGAGCCACTGTGCCCAACCTCCTTTTTATTAACCTGTTCTAAAGTCTGAGAAAAGTTGGGATCATACATTTTTTTTAATTCATTCAGTTTAGCATTTAGCTCGACTGAAGCTGAAGAGCATTTGGTAGACAAAAAAAAAAGTAAAGGAAGCACCTTTGATGCTCCTTCCTACATATTCACATAACAAGAGGCGGACCTGGGCCCCTTAACATTCTCTGCTGAGCCGCCTTTGCCGCAGGCCTAGGACTTGCTGGGAAATCAACTTTAAACCGAGACATCTTTCCTTTCCTTTAAACGCTTTCACTTTGGCAGTATTATTTAAATAACTTTTCTTCCTGAAGCTAGCCATATCATTGAAGGGTTAAAACTTGAGTTCAACTAATTGATGATCTCCAGATGTTCTTCACAGCTGAGGGCAGGTGAACTCTGGGCATGGGAGGGGACTAGAGTGCAAGATATTCCAGATACCTTCACGTTTCCAGAATGGAAAGTTTAAGTCTAGATGAGCAAGTTAAATGGAATAAATACAGAATGCTGGGACATTCTACAAGACAGCTAGCCTGAGCTATTTAAAAAGTTAATGTTGAGAGAGACAGAGAGGAGAGAAGTGGGGAAGGACTATTCCTTAAAAACAAAGATATATAATGAAAATGCAATGTGTGAATCTTTATTGGCTCCTGGATTTAAAAAAAAAAACATGCAAGATGTCTTGGGCAACTTTAATTTGGACTGGATATTTATAGATAGTATAGAATTAGGGTTGTCTTTTTTTTGAGTTAGAGTATTGTGGTTATTTTGGAGGATGTTATTCTGAGAAGATAAATGGTGAAACATGCAACTTCAAATAACACCCGCAACTGCAAATAAGAAGTGTATGTAGAGAGAGAAAAAGAAAGCGAATTTGGCAATGTGTTAACCATTACAGAATTTCAGGATAATGTCTATAGCTATTCATTTTACTATTCTTTCAGTATTTCTATGTTTGAAAATTTTTAATGATGAAAAGTCTGGGAAAATAATTCTAGGTTCATTGTCTACATCTCTTTTTTTTTCATGTATTATAATGGAATTCACTTCGTAGTTAAAAGATTTACTTGTAATGTTTCTAGTAAAAAAAAAAAAAAAAAG
>NW_012117877.1:1258510-1275669 GCF_000951035.1 Colobus angolensis palliatus | reverse complement strand
TTTTTTTTGAGATGGAGTTTTGCTCTTGTCGCCCAGGCTGGAGTGCAATGGCACCATCTCAGCTCATTGCAACCTCCTCCTCCCAGGTTCAAGTGATTCTCCTGCCGCAGCCTCCTGAGTAGCTGGGATTACAGGCATGCAGCACCACACCCGGCTGATTTTGTATTTTTAATAGAGACGGGGTTTCTCCATGTTGGTCAGGCTGGTCTCCAACCCCCAACCTCTGGTGATCTGCCTGCCTCAGCCTCCCAAAGTGCTGGGATTACAGGCGTGAGCCACCGCACCCAACCCCTTTATTTCTATTATGAATAGTTGTTTTGCTAGCCTTTTCATCGTTTGACCTAGCAGTGAAAGTTATAAATTGTTAGTTTGATTTTTAAATTTCCTTAATATTTTGAAATGTAATGCTGATACAGATTATTGCTGTGTACCAAGCTTTAAATATTACTCATGAAAAGAAATGAAAATAGCACTAAATCTTGGACACTGAAGTTGCGCTCATGCAGAATCACAAGGACACATATTTATGATGTGCTAATAAATAAATCGTTTTCCAGAAAAGTTGTGAAAAACGACAAGGCATAATCTGAGAGGTGACAGTTGAGATATCCCGTCTATCAATTCTTTTTCCCTTTAATCATAGCTTTTTAGTATGTTGTGTTTTTCCTATCACCATTATGTTTATTGAAGGGAAAACTTTCTGTGACATTAGTAAACAGATTCTAGCGAGTGAACAGATTAAATCCTCAATTTGTGATGTAAAATTTGAGTGCCTAAAAGGAGAGGCAAATACGAAAATACTGGGAAACCAGGACTTTTCACACATGGTGATAAATCCATCCATCCAATACTTCAAGACACCATCCACATAGCTAATTATTATGTAAAACGAAACCATGAAAAGAACTGATGCTTCTCCATGACAGTAGATGCCCCAGGGCAATAGAATTCCCATCCTGGTTTCCCCCATTTGCAGCCTCCACACTTCAGAGGAACTAGCAAGTTACAATTGGCACTTGAAAAAGTGTTACAAAACACTGACAAGTATTAGGGAAACGTTGATTAATGTAAACAGCCTGCCTCAAGGAATGATACCTTTCTTAAGAAAACCAGTTTTCAATTCGCATTTGTATGTGCAGGTAAATGCTGTGAGTGTTTGAAGACAAGTGATTTTTGCCTTTGCTGGAGAGAAGAGAGGATTATCATATTTACATCTTAACTTTCTGAAAATTTGAAAAAAGAATTGACAGACTGAAAGTCAATAGGCCCAAAAAAATGACAGAAATTCTGACATATGCTACGACATGGATGAACCTTGAGGACGTTATGCTAAGTTAAATAAGCCCATCACAAAAAAACAAATGCCAAATGCTTCCACTTACATGAGGGGCCTACAGTAGTACATTCTTGGAGGCAACAGTAGAATGGTGGTTGCCCAAGGCTGGGAGTGGAGGTAAAGGAGAGTTCTTATTTAATGGTTACGGAGCTTCAGCTTTGCAGAGTGAAACAGTTCTGTGGATGGATGGCAGTGATGGTTGCACGACAACATAAATGCACTCGGTGGCACCGAACTGTATGCTTGAAAATGGGTAAGATGGCCAGGTGCAGTGGCTCACACCTGTAATCCAGCACTTTGGGAGGCCGAGGCAGGTGGATCACTTGAGACCAGGAGTTGGAGACCAGCCTGGCCAACATGGTGAAAACCCGTCTCTACAAAAAAACGCAAAAATTAGCTGGGCATGGTCCTGGCTACGGGAAGGCTGAGGTGGGAGAATCGCTCAAGCCCAGGAGGCAGAGGTTGCAGTGAGCCCAGATTGCACTGCTGCATTCCAGTCTGAATGATAAAATGAGACTCTATCTTTTAAAAAAAAATCAATAAGATGGTAAATTAGGCTGGGCGCAGTGGCTCCCACTTTGGGAGGCCGAGGTGGGCAGATCACAAGGTCAGGAGTTGTATACCAGCCTGGCCAACATAGTGAAACCCTGTCTCTACTAAAAATACAAATATTAGCCGGGCATGGTGGCACATGCCTGTAGTCTCAGCTACTCGGGAGGCTGAGGCAGGAGAATCGCTTGAACCCAGGGGACAGAGGTTGCAGTGAGCTGATATTGTGCCATTGCTCTCCAGCCTGGGTAACAAAAGCAAAACTCCATCTCAAAAAAAAAAAAAAAGTGAAATGGTAAATTTTATGTTATGTATATTTTACCACAATCTAAAAAAAAAAAAAAAGTCAATGGAATTCCTTTTTCTCATGTACCAGTTTTATTTTAATTTGGATTCTCATCCTATTCATTTTCTATTTATTTATTTATTTATTTTTGAGATGTAGTCTACCTCTGTCACCCAGACTGTGCAGTGGCGCCATCTCGGCTCACTGCAACCTCCGCCTCCTGGGTTTAAGCAATTCTCCTGTCTCAGCCTCCTGAGTAGCTGGGATTACAGGCGCATGCTGCCATGCCCCGCTAATTTTTGTAGTTTTAGTAGAGACGGGGTTTCACCATGTTTGCCAAGCTGGCCTCGAACCGCAGACAAGTGATCCACCCAACTCGGCCTCCCAAAGTGCTGGGTTTGCAGGCATGAGCCACCGCGCCCGGCCCCTATTCATTTTCTAAATTTATGCATGACTTTTACTTTTTTTTTTTTTTTGAGACAGAGTTTGCTCTTGTTGCCCAGGCTAGAATACGATGGTGCAATCTCAGCTGGCCGCAACCTCTGCCTCCGGGGTTCAAGCGATTCTCCTGCCTCAGCCTCCCGAGTAGCTGGGATTACAGGCGCCTACCACCACAGCGGCTAATTTTGTATTTTTAGTAGAGACGGGGTTTTTCCATGTTGGTCAGGCTGGTCTCAAACTCCTGACCTAAGGCGATCCACCCGCCTTGGCCTCCCAAAGTGCTAGGATTACACTCATGAGCCACCACACCCAGCCTGCATGACATTTTTAAAAGATTTGTTTCCTTTTGTTTTGTTTTTGTAGAGATAGGGTTTCTCTAAATTACCCAGGCTGATCTGAAACTCCTGGCTTCAAGTGGTCCTCCTGCCTCAGCTTCCCAAAGTGCTAGGTTTACAGCGTGAGCCATCATGCCCAGCCCCTAGCCTATAAATTTTTATTAGGCACTTACTATGTGCCAGATGCTGTTCTAAGTAGTTTACATGTTAATATGACCTAATTTACTGTACACATCATTTCTATTAGGTAGGCACTGTTATCATCCCTATTTCACTGAAAAGGAATCTGGGGCCCAGTACTTTCCTAGAGTCACAAGCAGAAGAGCTGGGTGTCCCATCCTGGTGCTCTAGAGAGCTCACTAGCAGCCAGTAGCCACAGCTGACTGCTTAGCTATTCTTCCAGTGCCATTTCTTCCTCTGTTCTCACATTCCCCATGGATCTACTGATAGAAAAATGTATATATGTATTTTCCCCACAAGCTTGGTAGGATTCCTCTTGGTACTTTTGAGGTGAAGTTGATACTTTAAGAATTCATATGCCTGCAAATAGAACTAACAGCTGCCTCAGGGCTCTAGAACTGTGTCTGCCAGTGGAAAAACATGGCCACCTTCAGTTGTGTGCTTTCTGGCAACACCCAATTCATGCCCTAAATTTCAGTTCCACAAAGAAAGGAAGGCTGATTTACAACTTTGTAAATGCTACAATTAAGGGCTGGGGGGTGGGGAGCAGAAGATTATCTGTCATCTGTCTATCTCTCTATCTATTTATCTGTCTATCTAAAGTTCTGCAATTAACAATGGTTTGGGATGATCTTGGTAAATAGTAGACATGTAGTCTGAGTACTAATGTCACATTTGGAAACATTTGGTCTGCTGCATGTCAATGGATGTGTTTCTAGCCTGCAATGCCCTCTTGAAATCAATAGCTTTAAAGATCTTTAACCATGAACTGTAGTAAGAAGTAAATTTTAGGCTGGCCGTGGTGGCTCACTCCTGTAATCCCAACACTTGGGGAGGCCGAGGCGGGCAGATCACCTGAAGTCAGGAGTTCAAGACCAGCCTGGCCAACATGGTGAAACCCTGTCTCTACAGAAAATACAAAAACTAGCCAGGCATGATGGCGGGTGCCTGTAATCCCAGCTACTCCAGAGGCTGAGGCAGGAAAATTGCTTGAACTGGGGAGGCGGGGGTTGCAGTGAGCCGAGATCACACCATTGCACTCCAGCCTGGGCGACAGAGCAAGACTCAGTCTCAGAAAAAAAAGAAGTACATTTTAAACATCTCAAATGAATCTTGTGCACATATACACACAAATACAGGTTGCAACACACAATTTTAAAACATTCCTTTAAATTACGCTATAGGATTTTTCAATTTGATTATTAACCCTCTAGCTTGGAAAGCTATTGTCCTCAAAACCAGGTTCTCATGTAAAATGGCAACATAGTCTGCTCAGTAATGTCAGAACAGATTTTTCTTTCCTTTATCCCTTTTGCAATGAGAAGTTATAATCCCTGCCTTTGGTGAAGTTACCCTTAAATTCCAAATCAGTAGGATTCAAAGCTCTTCAGAGAATTTCTGAATAACTCTGTAGTCGCTCCCTTCCCTGCTGGCTCTTTTCTGCCTTGAGGCCCCCACCTGCACCCCCAATCTCAGCACCCATCTCCTGTCTGCCACATCTCATGGCATCTCTCAGCTGCCTCCGTGCCCATCTACTCACCCCAAGCCTAGAGTGGTCCAAAAAAAGAGAACCAGGCTCGGAGACAGAGGGTCCTGAAAAGGAATTCCTCCCTACCCCTTACTAGATTGACCCTGGACAAACGGCTGCTGCTCTCTGGGCTTCAGTTTCCTCACTTATAAAATAAGGATAATAACACAGTCTCTCAAGGTGGTTTCTTGGACTGAAAGAGGAGAAGTGAGATACGATAGTAAAGTAATTAACACAGTGTTTAACTTGGTGAACATTATTCCCTTTCCTTTTTTTGCCTGAGGCATGTTGAAGGCCCTGTCTGAGGTCAGCAGGTGCTGGCAAAATAACACCCTTACTAGAGATGCATCCTGGACAATCACAGGGCAGCATGGACTCCAAAAGTAATGTTCTGTGAAACTTTAGTTCAATCATGGCCCAAAACTCCAGGGTCCAAGAAAGACATCATCATGGTATTTCTCGGGGGCAGGATAAATGTATCTCAGGGAAAGGCAGGAGCCAACGACCTTGAATACCCTCCCACCCCCTATCCATTCATAGACTGTTTCATACTCATGAAAAAACAGCACTAGAGGCTGGGCACAGTAGCGCATGCCTATAATCCCAGCGCTTTGAGAGGCTGAGGTGGGTGGATCCCTTGAGGTGAGGAGTTGGAGACCAGCCTGGCCAACAGGCGAAACCCCGTCTCTACTAAAAATACAAGAATTAGCTGAGTGTGGTGGCACATGCCTATAGTCCCAGATACTTAGGAGGCTGAGGCCAGAGAATTGCTTGAACCCAGGAGGTGGAGGTTGCAGTGAGCCGAGATTGCGCCACTGTACTCCAGCCGGGGCGACAAAGCCAAGACCTTGTCTCAAAAAAAAGAAAGAAAGAAAGAAAGAAACTAGAAATGCAAACTTTCAAACTCTGGGTGAGAGGGCTATGAAAACAAAGAATGAACAGTATACATCAGCTATTTTTGGTGGCTACTGCCCTGAGTTGCCCATTTACATAATATAATAAGAACAAAATGGTGCTAATCTGAGAGGTTAATGGAATCAGATCTCACATATGCTGTCCTTGAATGTCATGCCATCTCACCCAATGAATATTAAGTTGTATGTTAGAAAGAGCTTGAGAAACACATATAGAAATTAGGAAGTGAATTAGATATCAGCTGGATTCTTTTTAGGAATATGATCTGGTCTAGTATTAGTTTTGAACTGGGAACTTCCATTTTTCCTCCTGGAGACTTTCCTTTCACATCATCAATTTTATTAGTGATGGTTGAGGTCTCTCAAATCTGTGAATAAGGTTTAGTGAGAATTGATGCCCTGGTTAAATAAGAATTCTAATGGCTATGGGTTGCCGCTATGTGGTAGAAGTCAAACTCAATTATTTTATTTATTTATTTTTTTTGAGATGAAGTCTCTCTCTGTCACCTTGGCTGGAGTGCAGTGGCGGGATCTCAGCTCACTCCAACCTCTGCCTCCCAGTTCAAGCGATTCTCTTGCCTCAGCCTCTCAAGTACTTGGGATCACAGGCGTGCACCACCACACCCAGCTAATTTTTATATTTTTAGTAGAGATGGGTTTTCACCATGTTGGCCAGGCTGGTCTTGAACTCCTGGCCTCAAGTGATCCACCTGCCTCAGCCTCCCAAAATGCTGGGATTATAGGTGTGAGCCACCACGCCTGGCCTAACCCAGTTATCTTTGAATTCAACAATTCTCTATCTGGAAGACTCCCTAGAACCTCTTCTATGTGTCTTTTTTCATTTGAAATCTTTCCTTTGAAATCAGGCCTACTTTAGAAAGACCAAAAAAAAAAAAAAATCAAAATACAAAACCTTCATTTGTGAAAAATGAAAGAAAAGGAGAAGGGATTCTTCTCTCTAGATCTAGCTTTTTTCAGTAAGGAAATATTAGACCATCAGGTAATCAATCTTGGCTACACAGTTCAAGCAAAAAACAAAACGAACAAAACCACAGTTTGCTTAGCATTGCTGTATCCCTAGACAAATTCTACCAGCTTTTACATTGCTATTACTCTCCTTCCCCATTGCAGCTGTTTAAGAAAAGTTCTACTTGGGAAGATAGAACAAAGCCTATCTTTATGCTCTAAGCAGTGCCTAGCTCTCAGAGTTGGAGGAGGGAAGAGAAAGGAATAATGAACTAGGAGGAGAAGAAGGTGGTATTTAGTTTCTTCTTAAATTTCACTTACTAAGAATTCCCTCAGTGTCAAATGGGGAGGCATCTTTAGGATTTACAGTTTATTAAATGTTATCCAATGTTTTCAGATACATTCTTTGGAATACATTCCTCTTTTTTCAGTATGCATATTCACATAATAATACATTAGCAGGCATTAGGAACAGCATGGACTGGAAGGTCCACGATTGTACCAGGCTAGAACAAGGAAACTTTATTTATTTATTTATTTATTCATTTATTTATTTATTTATTTATTTTTATTTTTATTTTTATTTGAGATGGAGTCTCACTCTGTTACCAGGCTGGAGTGCAGTGGCGTGATCTCAGCTCACTGCAAGCTCCACCTCCTGGGTTTAAGCAGTTCTCCTGCCTGAGCCTCCCGAGTAGCTGGGATTATAGGCATGCACCACCACGCCCAGCCAATTTTTGTATTTTTTGTAGAGACGGGGTTTCATCATGTTGCCCAGGCTGGTCTCAAACTCCCAAGCTCAAGCAATCCACCTGCCTTGGCCTCTCAAAATGTGAGATTACAGGTGTGAGCCACCGTACCCAGCCTAATTTTTAAACTTTTTGGAGAGATGAAGTCTCACCATATTGCTCATGTTGGTCTTGAACTTCTGGGCTCAAGTGATCCTCGTCTTCAGCTTCCCAAAGTGGTGGGATTACCGGTATGAGCCACTGCACCAGCCCTAGGAAGCTCTTTCATAAGGAGGGAATATTCTCTTCCCCATCATCCTTTTGGGTTGAAGATAGCAGCCAAGATGGTATTAGGGAAAGGTAGGAAGATAGTGATGGTGGTGGTGGTGGCAGGTGGAAGGGATTAATGTTGAGAATTGTTACTTCCATTGCAAAAAGAGCCTGATGTGTTCCTTTTGTGAATACTGTTATACTCATTTCTTGAAAAATATTCTGAAAGGATACTGCCTAGTTCTACAATCTCAACAGATAATTAATAAGAATCCCAGGCCGGGCGCAGTGGCTCAAGCCTGTAATCCCAGCACTTTGGGAGGCCGAGATGGGCGGATCACGAGGTCAGGAGATCAAGACCATCCTGGCTAACATGGTGAAACCCCGTCTCTACTAAAAAATACAAAAAACTAGCCGGGCAAGGTGGCGGGCACCTGTAGTCCCAGCTACTCAGGAGGCTGAGGCAGGAGAATGGCGTGAACCCAGGAGGCAGAGCTTGCAGTGAGCTGAGATCCGGCCACTGCACTCCAGCCTGGGCGACAGAGCGAGACTCCGTCTCAAAAAAAAAAAAAAAGAATCCCAAGTTGGAATTAGTTTCACTGAGTTTAACTCAGAGGTCTGTATAGAAAAAAACAGTTCTTTCACAGGTAAAAGGAATGGTAGGGACGCAGCCTCTTAGGTTGGCTTTGGGACCCAGAAAAGTGCAAATAGTTTGCAGTTTGCCAGTGGCTAGATGGCTTCCAGCAAGCCTTTAAAATAAATAGAATAAATAGGCTATGCCATCCTGAATGTGCCCGATCTCATCATAAAATAAATAGAATTTCTTTGGTGAAGCATTTTCTCCCCAAAAGCTATGACAACTCTTTTAGGGGCTAATGACCTTCTCTCATCAAAGTCCGGCTGTACACCTCTCATGGTCCTCCTGGAATTCAAACTCCTGGGCTGTTGGTCCTTAGTTGGTGTACATTGTCTCATCCCTTACTCCTCAAGATTTTGCTGCCCCATATCCACTTTCAAGGATGGGTGTGTGTGTGTTAATGGAAGTTAAAGTTTTCAAGCATAGTCTGTTCCAGGTAACAAGTTATCAGCCAGTATTTATTTAGATCTACCAAAAAATACAGTTCTCCTCTAGGTATTGAGGACATAAGGAACTATTTACATAAATGTTAATTCTTCTCTCAAAACATACAAGATAGCCAGAAATTCAAAACTCATACTTTAAATTATGAGTAATAGTAAAAGGCTATCACAGACTATATGCTACGGGTCAAATACGGGTTAGCTTCAGAGAGCCCTGGATGAACTGGTGGGACCATGTGACTTGAAATGGTGTCATGAGCATCACTGAGTCTTGATGCTGTGCTCCTGGAAGAGCACAACCAGATGAAGACTAGTTTTACTGGTGGAAAATGGCTCTCCTATCTACGCAGTCTAAAATAAAAACCACGGATACATCATCACGAAACATAACCTGGCTGCTGTGCTAGGCCTAAGCAACTGCTTCTGAACTTTTCCAGTAATACTTGTTTTCTACGTATTAATTCTTTCCAAACACGTATTAGCACTAAAGGTATAAAAACTTATGGCAAGAAAATTTAAATTTAAAATTTCTATTTGTTAACCTAATTTGGGCCCGGTGAGGTGGCTCACACTTGTAATCCCAACACTTTGGGAGGCCGAGGCTGGAGGATCACTTGAGGCCAGGAGTTCAAGACCACCCTGGGCAATAATACAGTGAGACACTCATCTCTACAAAAAGAAAAAGAAAAAAAAAATTAGCTGAGAGTTTGGTGGCACACGCCTATATTTCTAGCTACTTGGGAGGCTAACACAGGAAGACGGCTTGAGCCCAGGAGTTCGAGGTTGCAGACAAAGTGAGACCCTGTCTCTAAAATTAAAGTATAAATAAATAAATAGAATAAGAAGAAAAGGTCAATTGGAAGATATTAGGATCTCTATGACGCAGGAGCACTAGAAAAGCCTGGGAAGGAAACTCTCTCTTGAGCTCACAGACAGTAGAAGCCACACAGTATTAGCACATGTTAGATAAGTACAAGATTTGTCAAGTCGAACAATATATGGTCTGGTTCTTACCTAACATCTTTTTCTTCACGTCTAGTCCTTAAAGATGTTGAAACAGGCTCGGTGCGGTAGCTCACGCCTGTAACCCCAGCACTTTAGGAGGCCAAGGTGGGTAGACCACAAGGTCGGGAGGTCAAGACCAGCTTGGCCAAGATGGTGAAACCCCGTTTCTAATAAAACAAAAATTAGCTGGGTGTGGTGGCGGCCACCTGTAATCCCAGCTAATCAGGAGGCTGAGGCAGAGAATTGTTTGAACCCCGGAGGTGGAGGTTGCGGTGAGCCAAGATCGCGCCACTGCACTCCAGCCTGGGCAACAGAGCTAGACTTCTTCTCAAAAAAAAAAAAAAAAAGATATTGAAACAGCTTGAAGCAAGACCTGTTCTTTCTAGGGCTCTCAGTCTCTTTTGGAGTTAGTTTCGGTGGGCTTTACCACCGAAAGAGAGAGGTAAACATGGCTGGAGGGTATGCCTGGCAGTAGATTTGGGAGAGGGAATTTCTTCTCCTGCACATCTAAAATGGTTCTAGGAGAGCCCGCTTTGCCATCATACTTCTGTCCCCTTTGTACCTTCCTCTTGACTACTCCCTCCCCACCCTGCATTCCCTCAGTATACTAACCTGGGCCACATTTGTCAGCGTGTGTCATTACTGTTCATTAAAGTTCAGAAACCACATTCCATTTTTTTCTTTCTTACCTCCTGCCACCCCAAAGGATCAGGCTAGCCTTCCTTGTACATTCTGATGCTGCTTAGACTCAGGAAAGAAACAGAAGTGGAATGCCCTGCTCAGGAGTTCCGGCCTTGGCCATGTCTTCCCCTAAAAATCAACCAGAGTTGGCTGGGTGCAGTGGCTCATGCCTGTAATCCCAGCAGTTTGGAAGGCCGAGGTGGGCAGATCACGGGGTCAGAAGTTCGAGATCAGCCTGGCCAACATGGTGAAATCCTGTTTCTACTAAAAATATAAAAATTAGCCAGGCGTGGTGGTAGGTGCCTGTAATCTCAGTTACTCAGGAGGCTGAGGCAGGAAAATCACTTGAAACCAGAAGGCAGAGGTTGCAGTGAGCCTAGATCAGGCCACTGCACTCTAGCCTGGGTGACAGTGTGAGACTCCATCTCAACACACACACACACACACAAAATTAACCAGAGCTGCACTAATTTGGGGAGGAGGTAGAAGTCGAGCTGTTTATGCACTTACCCAGCTAGTTCTTTATTCCCCCTCTGGCTCTAGTTCAGAATGTGTCTCTTCAGCAAACATCCCTAGAGGACCAGAGAGGGGAATGACAGGAGCTGTGGTCAGAACTGTTCTCTGAAGCTCTCACATTTGAGGACACTGTCAGCCAGTGCTACTGCTTTAATATTAGCGAATGACACTAACAGGCGAAGCAGAGGCAAAGGAATACCGTCCCAGCAGAGCCCAGCAGCGGACTGGCTGTACCTTTGTCAATATTGAATTAAGAGCCATAAAATATTTCACCTTTCCTAATTTAATAATCCCACTGTTGGAACTGCATCCTGAGAAAACAGTTCAAATTAAGACAAGAGAATTCTAATGATACCTAGTGCCAATATCTTAGTATCTGAATGTCATTACCCATGAGAATGTACCCAGAGCTCCTTGGAGACACGGCTGATTCAGATCTGGGGCAAGGAAACGTCGTGGTGTGTGTAGAAAGAAAAATGAGGCCGGGCGCGGTGGCTCAAGCCTGTAATCCCAGCACTTTGGGAGGCTGAGACGGGCGGATCACGAGGTCAGGAGATCGAGACCATCCTGGCTAACACGGTGAAACCCCGTCTCTACTAAAAATACAAAAAAAATAGCCGGGCGAGGTGGCGGGCGCCTGTAGTCCCAGCTACTCGGGAGGCTGAGGCAGGAGAATGGCGTAAACCCGGGAGGCGGAGCTTGCAGTGAGCTGAGATCCGGCCACTGCACTCCAGTCCGGGAGACAGAGCGAGACTCCGCCTCAAAAAAAAAAAAAAAAAGAAAGAAAAATGATACTTAGAGGAGGAAGAGTTTTGGGTAGAGAGGTGTTGAATTCTGTTTTGGATTGAGCTGTAGGTACCTGGGAGATGTACAGCTGGAGATGATCAGTGGGTACTATACAGATGTGGATGCGGATGTATACCTATGTATCACACATAATCAATGTTGAAAATTTTCTTGTGCCACCTTGCAGAAGAATTCTCTCTGATGCTTGGTGAAAATGCAGATTTATGGGTCCCACCTCAGAGGACGAGGCAACTGCATTTTACTTTATTTTATTTTATTTTTTGAGACGGAGTCTCACACTTTCCTCCAGGTTGGAGTGCAGTGGCGCGATCTCTGCTCACTACAAGCTCCGCCTCCTGGATTCACACCATTCTCCTGCCTCAGCCTCCCAAGTATCTGGGACTACAGTCACCCGCCACCACACGCAGCTAACTTTTTTGTATTTTTAGTAGAGACAGGGTTTCACCATGTTAGTCAGGATGGTCTCGATCTCCTGACCTCGTGATCCGCCCACCTCGGCCTCCCAAAGTGCTGGGAATTACAAGTGTGAGCCACCGCGCCTGGCCCACAACTGCATTTTAAAGACGTTCTGATGTTCTCCAAGTGACTTTTTTTTTTCTTCAGACGGAGTCTTGCTCTGTCTCACTCTGTTGTCCAGGCTGCAGGGTGGTGGCATGATCATAGCTCACTGCAACCTCAAGCGCCTGGACACAAGCTATCCTCCCACTTCAGCCTTCTCAGTAGCTGGGACTACAGGTATGCACCACTACACCTGGTTAATTTTTCTATTTTTCATAGACACAGGATTTTGCTGTGTTGCCCAAGCTGGGCTCAAACTCCTGGGCTCAAGTGATCCTCCTGTCTCAGCCTCCCAGAGTGTTGGTTTTACAGGTGTAAACCACCACGCCTGGCCCTATTTATTTATTTTTAATGTTTAAAATTTTTAATTTTTAAAATTTGAGATGGGGTCTTGCTATGTTGCCCAGACTGGTCTTGAACTCTGGGCTTCAAGCCATCCTCTCACCTTAGCCTCCCAAAGTGCTGGATTAAAGGCTTGAGCCACCATACCCAGCCAGTAGAGAATTTTGTAAGCTTAAAAGCAAAGGAAGAAAACAACGCATTTCCGGATTTGACTACATGAATGTTAAATACTTTGACATGTCAAAAACACCATGAAAAAAATTAAAATGAAAAATTAGAGGGAAATCCTACAGCATATATGAGCAAGTAAAGTAGTATCATTAATACATGAAGTTTTTATAATCCATGCAAAAAACTATCGCTATTTCAGTAAAAAAAAATGTGCAAACAGGTGAATACACAATTCCCAAAGAAAAAACAATTTTCTCTCTCTATATATATATAGAACATGAATATGAAATACTTATTAAAACAAAAATGGAATGTCATTTTTAGCTCCTCAAATTGGCAAATACTTGTACGAAAAAGTATGGCTCAGGGAATCAAGGAAATAAGCAAAATCATTCACTGTTAGTCGAAGTGAATTTCATATCACTTTTCTTTCATTGTTGTCGAGACAGGTTCTCACTCCCAGGCTGGAGTGTACTCCCAGGCTGGGATCTTGGCTCACTGCAGCCTGTACCTCCCTGGGCCCAGGTAATTCTCCCAACTCAGCCTCCATAGCTAAGACTACAG
Source organism: Colobus angolensis palliatus (assembly GCF_000951035.1). NCBI lineage: Eukaryota > Metazoa > Chordata > Mammalia > Primates > Cercopithecidae > Colobus > Colobus angolensis. The sequence goes on along the minus strand of NW_012117877.1, from coordinate 1,262,412 downwards.
GTGTGCACCACCACACCCAGCTAATTTTTTGTATTTTTAGTAGAGGTGGGGTTTCCCCATGTTGCCCAGCTGGTCTCGAACTCGTGGATTCCAGCGATTCGCCAGCCTTGGCCTCCCAAAATGCTGGGATTACAGGCGTGAGTCACAGTACCTGGCCCAGTATCACTGTTCTGAAAGGCATGTGTAAGTAATATCAAAAATTTTAAAATATTCCTACCCTTTGAAAGCAATTCTGCTTCTGGGAGCTTATGTTTTACATTTATGTAAAAAAAAAATTGTTCCAGGCCGGTTGTGGTGGCACGTACCTCTAATCCCAGCTACTGGGGAGGCTGAGGCACAAGAATAGCTGGAACCTGGGAGGCAGTGGTTGCAATGAGCCGAGATGGTGCCACTGCGCTCCAGCCTGGGTGACAGAGCAAGACTCTGTCTCAAAATATACATATATATAAAGGCTCGCTGGCCTTTGGCGACCTTGCACTTATACCGTTGCCAAGAAGTATGTGGAAGTGTGAACCACTGAGAGTTTCCCTGTTCTACGTTTTGACAGAGTTTGTATCTTCTCATCTGTAGATGTGCACTTTAATACAGACAGCTACACGATGAGCATGTAATACTGACTCAAGGCTCCAGAAGCTCTGTTAGTTGAAATAGTACACATCTGTACCCTCTACTTCAGTTGTTCAAATGTCCTTATAAAAATAGTTATGAAAAAGTGGCTGTTCTCACAGGTACACAGGCAATCTTAAACATCAATGAGTTGGCTGTTTTCCCCTTAGCCTGAGAATGGCAGCCAGTCACACTTTGGAAGTGAGGCCAGCAAATCTGGGAATGCAAATAGATTCAGAAACCTGGAGTGCTTTTATTCCCTTCACAGACTCATCCAGCAAAATGGATTGCTTTGCAATTGCGAAGAGGGGGAAAAAAAGAATAAGGAAGAAAAGAAGAATGTGTTGGCTTTGTGAGCCCTGGTTTGAGTACAGGATGATTTTTTTTTTGGATGAAAAGTGGGATCTTAATGGACGCTCACAGTCGGCTCAGGCAGCCTCTCAAAGCTCCCCCTTGTCAAACAGCACCCTAGATAGAAGGACCCATTGTTTTCTAAGACTAAAGTTACCACGCTTCCCTTTATCCTTTCTTTTGTACCTTTTAGCGTTTGCTTAATCAGAATCTTTTAATCCCTAATGTGGTGACTCGGTGTAATTTATCTCATTAAGCCTCTCCTATTTTCTCCTGTTTACATGACTAATATTATTGTGTTTTATAGAGCTTATACCAACAAGCCACTCCTTTGTCCCATTGTTTCAGCTCCAGGCCAAAAACCAACAATGAAGTTTTATCTTTCCAATCTTGGACCTCACCTACTTGTCATTCAGATTGTATAGATTGCATGAAGAGCATGTTCCTTTGAAAACAAAGCAAGGATTCATTTTTATGACCTAAAAACAAACAATTACCTTTCTCAAAGGTCCTGGTCATCTCTTTTTATGAGTATAGACTGGCAAAGACTCACCTTAGAAGAGGAAAAAAGTATATACTTCCTTGTGGGCTGAAAGCCCAAAGTCCCCTAGCAATAATGCCCTGCTCCCTAACTTATATTTCTTTCCTAGAGCATAGAATATCCAGAAGCAGAGAAGCTGAGCAGTGGAGGGCATCTGGCGAGGTTATCTCATCCAAACCCTTGCCCTTCAGCAAGACCACACCCAAGCCAGACAGAGGAGAATCGATCTTGTTTTTCAACTCTTACAAAGCAGAGCCTTCTTTGAAAGTCCCGTATTTGAAATATCGGGTCAGAAAATTTCTTTTCTAAAAACCCAGCCTAGTAAAAGCTTTTCTTGTCATTTTCTCAGTTACTCTTTTTCTTTTCCAGGCTGAAAACAACCAGTTACCATCCTCAGGGAATCAGCAATTTAATGAGCAATAACTTCTGGTGAGGCCGTGGTTCTCAAACATTAGCCTGCATCAGCGTCACCTGGAGGGCTTATGAAAGCACACATCGCTGCACACCCCCGGTTTTTGATCTCAGAGGTCCAATGAGGGCTCTAGAATTTGCATTTCTAGAGAGTTCCCAGGTGATGCTGATGCTGTTGGACTGGGGACCCCACTTTGAGAACTGCTGCTATCAGGCCTAGTGCTAGGAAATCTGAAGGATAGAAATATGCAGATACTTAAGAGGTGGGAATAAGTGGAGTTAACAAGTCAACGGGTTAACCTCCATATGAAAGTGCCAAATGCCCATCACATAAGCCCTTTGCTAGCTCAGGATACAGTGTGGGAGGCCGACATGAACTGTAGTTTAGGATGTTAGTCATTCACACCAAGAACCAGGTGGGCATTGAAGGGGAGCACAGCTTCCTGCAGAACTGGAAGCATCAGGAACCATTCTTGGGTGGATTTGTTTTTTTGAGATGGAGTTTTGCTCTTGTCGCTGAGACTGGAGTGCAGTGGCACGATCTTGGCTCACTGCAACCTCCACCTCCTGGGTTCAAGCAATTCTCCTGCCTCAGCCTCCCAAATAACTGGGATTGCAGGCACGTGCCACCCACCTCTGCCTCCCAAAGTGCTGAGATTACAGGTGTGAGCCACTGAGCCCGGCCTCCTAGGTGGATTCTTTTCTTTCTTTATTTATTTTGCTTTTGGAGATTCCTCTTTGAAGGTTTTTTGTTTTGTTTTGTTTTATTATATTATACTTTAAGTTCTGGGATACATGTGCAAAATGTGCAGGTTTGTTACATAGGTATACACGTGCTATGGTGGTTTGCTGCACCCATCAACCCGTCATCTACACGATGTATTTCTCCTAATGCCATCCCTCGAGGCCCTAGCCCCCCAACCCCCTAACAGGCCCCAGTGTGTGATGTTCCCCTCCCTGTGTCCATGTGTTCTCATTGTTCAGCTCCCACTTACGAGTGAGAACATGTGGTGTTTGGTTTTCTGTTCCAGTGTTAGTTTGCTGATAATGATGGTTTCCAGCTTCATCCATGTCCCTGCAAATTACATGAACTCATCCTTTTTTGTGACTGCATAGTATTCCATGGTGTATATGTGCCACATTTTCGTGGATTCTTCAAGAAGAGAAGGTTTCCAGACAAAGGGGAAGGGCAAGGCATGTGCTCTTCCAGCAGCGGAACAGTGTGGAACTGAGGAGGGGACGTGGAGTGTTCACAGAGCAGCAAGCCATGCAAGTGTCCCCAAGGGGAGCGTGCAAGTGAGGCAGTGAGGACAGAGTGCAGAGGCGGGCAGGGCAAGATCCAGAGAGCCTGGCAACGCAGGGGGAGGAGTCTGGGCGATAATTCTGAAGGCTCCTTTGACATCAAGGACAGAGGAAGCTTTGCTAAGACTCATATAAGGGGTCATCAGAGACAAAAGGAGAAGTAGGAACCCAGCTCTCCCCAGACCTGTAGGTCCTCCACGGTAGGACGTATCTGCCAGGTTCACTCTGGTTTCCCGCTGGTATCAGGGCTCTGCTAGCCTCCTAGCCTAGGTGCAGGACTCGACTTTCTCTTTCCTTTTAATTTTGTTGAATGATTTGGGAATTTCACAGAGGAAAATTTGTAAAGACACTGGACAAACAGAACCAAAATGAACACGAAGGGAATACAGAAGTTGGGTCTAGAGATAAGGCTTCTAGCTCCACCTTTTGCGGGCTACATGACTTTGAGCATGTTACTTAACTCCCTGTGCAACAGTCTCTGTATTTAAATAGGGACCTTATCCCCTAACAAGATCCACAAGACCTTACAGGGCTTTGCACTCCCTGCTGTTTTCAGTCTGAGCTCACACTCACTGACTTTTTCTGCCCCAACTATATAAACCTTTCTTTCTTTCTTTCTTTCTTTCTTTCTTTCTTTCTTTCTTTCTTTCTTTCTTTCTTTCTTTCTTTCTTTCTTTCTTTCTTTCTTTCT
>NW_012117877.1:1253233-1257925 GCF_000951035.1 Colobus angolensis palliatus | reverse complement strand
TAGGCATGAGCCCTCCCGCCGGCCCTATAAACCTCTTTTAACTTGGGTTTACTGTGCTGCTTTCTGCCCCAGGCCTTTGCACAAGCTGTTTCCTTAGTCAGGCTGGTCTCAAACTCCCGACCTCAGGTAATCTGCCTGCCTCGGCCTCCCAAAGTGCTGGGATTATAGTAGGCATGAGCCCTCCCGCCGGCCCTATAAACCTCTTTTAACTTGGGTTTACTGTGCTGCTTTCTGCCCCAGGCCTTTGCACAAGCTGTTTCCTTTGTCTGCAATAGTCTTACCCTCACCTCACTAATTAACTGCTACATTAGATCTAAGACTTACTCCCTCAGGGAAACCTCTGATCTCCCTGAATAGGTTAAATCTCTCTGATTATAGTGTTTTTTAGTATCAGGAACTTCTACCTGATGTCACTTAATGATTGCTTTTTGTGTAATTATTTACTTAATGTTTGTCTCCTACTAGAACAGGGGTCAGCAAACTGTAGCCAGCTTTGGCCTGAAGCCTATTTTTATAAAAAAGTTTTATTGGCACGCAGCCACACCTACTTTTTTACATATTGTATGTGGTTGCTTTTGCACTACAGTGGCAGAGTTGAGTAGTTGCAGCAGAGGCCTTATGGCCCACAAAACCTAAAATACTTACAATCTGGTCCTTTACGGAAAAAAAATTTGCCAATCCCTGTATAATCTCCATGAAAGCAGGCACAAGGTCTATTTTTGCTTACTTGCTTATCCTCAGCATCTAGCATAGTGTCTGCCACATAAAAGATGCACAATATTTATTTTAAAAAAATGAATGCAAGAAGATTTTTTAAATGATTATTTTACCAGAGTGTTGAAAGAGTTAAATAAGAGACAGTATTATTTTTTAAAAACCAGCAACGTATGCCTAGAACATAATAGGTGTTTAATAAAAAAAGTTAGCAGTTTTTTGTTGTTGTTGTTATTCTTAGCCTTTCCTTAGTCAGTGCTTTTTTTTGTTTTGAGACAGAGTCTTGCTCTGTCACCCAGGCTGGAGTGCAGTGGCACAATCTCAGCTCACTGCACCTTCACCTCCTGGGTTCAAGCAATTCTCGTGTCTCAGCCTCTCGCCCGAGTAGCTGGGATTACAGGCACGTGCCACCATGACTGGCTAATTTTTGTATTTCTAGTAGAGATGGGGTTTTGCCATGTTGGCCAGGCTGTTCTCGAACTCCTGACCTCAGGTGATCCACCCGCCTCGTCCTCTCAAAGTGCTGGGATTACAGGCGTGAGCCACCATGCCTAACTGTCAGTGCTTTTTAGTCCTCTCTGTGGTACTAGACCTAAACTGTCCTGTGACCCTGATGCACTCCTGTCTTCCATATCTTGTCCTCTGGCCTTGGTCTCCTGGTGGAGAAAGGCATTTCCATTTCTGTCTCCAGGACTCCTTCCTTGGACCCAGATTGTCAGCAATGTCTTCTCCACCTTTTCTAAAGATTTCCTTTTATGATGCGCAGTCTATTTGAAGCGTATTATTTGCAAGGCTTGTCATAGTGTTTGGGTAATACCCCTTTAACCTGTCCTTCGGGCTTTGCTTCACCAGGGTCATCTAAATGATGGCAGTTCCATCTTTCTTTATGGCCACCTCCTGCAGGGACAGCAGACAGCAGCTTGTGGTTGGTCAGGAGATGCTGGAAGACTGGAGGAGAGCTCCTGATGGGGCAGCGATGAGCAGAGGCTTGTGGACTGGACCTGTGTGGTTTCGTAGGTAAGAGGAGCGGGCAAAGGAGGGCAGGCTCAAAGCCCGACCTAGAAGCTGTTTAATCTGGAGTTGACCCAGCTGGATGTAGAATCCAAAAGAAGGGAAGGTTTGGTAAAACTAGGGTCAGCAAACTGTCACCTGCAGGCCAAATCCAGCCTGCCTCCCGTTTTTATGTGACTTTTACGCTAAGCATGGTTTTTACCTTTTTACATGATTGGAGAAAAGAAGCAAAAGAAGACTAGTATTTTGTGACACATAAAAATTTTAGGAAATTCAGATGTCAGTGTCCATCAATAAAGCTTTATTGGAACACAGTCCTGCCCATTCACTTACGACTATGGCGACTTTCATGTTACAACAGCAGAGTTGAGCAGTTGGCTACAGAGACCATATGGCCCATAAAACCTGAAATATTTACTGTCTGGCCCTTTAAAGAAAAAATTTACCAACCCCCAAGTGACACTATTAGCCTGAGCTTTGACCCCAGCCCATCAGAACACCTTCCCTGTTCAGTGTTGCGTGACCTCTGCACACCCCACCAGGTCCCATCCTAGGAACGGGAGGCAGAGAACAGGTTAATTAGACGGGTTAATTTGAAGAACTGTTCTTTCAAGAGGTGAGAAGGGATGAGATGAGAGAATGCAATGCAGTTAAGACCATGGGCTCTGATTCCAATGTTGGTTTCACCACTTACAGCAGTGGGACTTTAAGCTAGTGTCTTAACCTCTCTGAGCAGCAGTTTCCATATAATAAAATGTGAATAATTATATGGTCAAATATATAGTGTCGTTGTGAGGAGCAAATGAGCTACTGCATGCAACAATGTCTGGCATATGGTAGACACTCAATACATATTCACTACTATTAATGACTATGATTAGATGGAGTACAGCAGTGGAAGAGTTGGCCTGGGAGAGGAAAAAGCTGTCTTTCTTTGAGCAGCATGTGGAGTAGAGTAAAAACAATAGGCATTCGAGATAAACAGACCTGGGATCAATTCCCTTTGTTAGTGATGCTGTGTGACTTTAGTGAAGTTGATTAACTTCTGAGCCTCAGTTTTCCCCTCTCTACAGAACTCAGATGTCAATGGGTGGGGGTGGGGGACCTTCCTGCTCTTGAATTTAGGAAATGTACTTCCCTTACAGGTCTGCCTGTCACCATTTCAGGTGAAACACACGTGGCTTTGTTTCACCCTATACCAGAAAGCACATTCAAAAATGTTCTTTCAGCATTTCATGAGCTTAGTAAATTTACTTGAGATTTTACGAGATATGCTTTTGAGGGTAGGGGCATATTGTGCCACCCAAAGCCTTTCTCTAAAGCTCCTGCTCTTTTCTTGCCTCTGCCCCTCCCCTCTTCTTTCTGAGTGAGGAGCCCACCGTCCCGTCACCCTGCCCATTCCACACACATTTCCTCATCTCTCTCCCCTCCCTCCACACTGTCCAAAGAGGCTGATAAAGGCATTTTCCCATGAAGATGATTCTCTCCCCAAGATAAATTCTTTTTTTTTTTTTTTTTTGAGACAGAGTCTTGCTCTGCTTGCTCTGTCCCCAGGCTGGAGTGTAGACTGCAATTTCCACCTCCTGGCCTCAAGCTATTCTCATGCCTCAGCCTCTTGAGAAGCTGGGATTACAGGCGTGCACCACCACACCCGGCTAATTTTTTGTATGTTTAGTAGAGACGGGGTTTCGCCATGTTGGCCAGGCTGGTCTCAAACTCTTGACCTCAAGTCATCCACCCTCCTCGGCCTCCCAAAGTGCTGGGATTACAGCCCCGAGCCACCACGCCTTGCCCCCAAGAGAAATTCTCATACCAGCCGCTAAAAGAATATGATTTCCTCCATCCCCTAACAAGCAAAACAGGGATAATTATGCCTCCCTCACAGGGTGTTTGTGGGAATTAAATGAGGTAATGTTTCTGCAAGCTGCTGGCACGCAGCAGGCAGTCAATACATGTTAGCTCCCTCCTCCTTTGATTCTTCCTTTGTGACGTGAAGGAACAAAGAGAGATGTTGGGAGAGATTTTGAGGTGGGGAGGAGAGTAGATACAGCAGCCAGGAAGGTCATCTCCTTGACCATCACCCTCCGGTAAAGTGGAAAAGACTATTTGCCAAGAGCAACTGGAAGAGGTGGAGGGGCTCAGGGCGGAAGCTAGACAAGCCTGGTTTATCTTGGAGTCCATCCAAAAGGGTTTAGTTACTAGAACAGCAGTTCCTCTACATAAATCCTTCAGGTTCTTGAAAAATGTTATTAAATCACTTCTGCATCATAAATAATCCTAATTTTATGACTCTGGCCTCTCAGGCCAAGGTGTGAGCCCTGCAAGGTCCCTCTCCTGCTGAGCTGCAGGCCCAGGCACACAGCTGAACAGGGCAGAAGCCCAGGCTCGGCTGAATAGGCTCCAGTGGCCTGGATCGTCTGCTGGCTTTCTCTGATGTTTTCCAAGCTGTTTCTTTTTTTTTTTTTCTTTAAAAAAAACTTTCTTAAAAAAATACGGAATGCTTCACAGATTTGCATGTCATCCTTATGCAGGGGGCAGGTTAATCTCCTCTGTATTGTTCCAGTTTTAGTATACGTGCTGCCAAAGTGAGCACTCCAAGCCCTTTCGAAGTTGAATTCTTCTTAGTAATCTTTCCTTGACGTGTAGGACTCCAAATGGGAGGTTTATTAGCAAGGTCCTGCGTGCAGAGGCATGGGAATTTGGGAATTCTGTTACTTGTCTATTTAGATATGTCTCTTGTCCTGTTTGTTTGTGTTAGTTAGCTTTTCTTTTTTTTTTAAACCACGGAATTTTTTTTTTTTTTCCCGAGACAGAGTCTCGCCCTGTCGCCCAGCTGGAGTGCAATGGCGCAATCTTGGCCCACTGTAACCTCCTCCTCCCGGGTTCAAACAATTCTCCTGCCTCAGCCTCCTGAGTAGCTGGGATTACAGGTGCCTGCCGCTACGCCTGGCTAATTTTTTTTTTTTT
>NW_012117877.1:1248168-1253072 GCF_000951035.1 Colobus angolensis palliatus | reverse complement strand
AAACTTCTTCCAAAAGTGTGGATGGATGGCTTTCGTCCATTCTGCTGTGGGCCCCCATGTAAAAATAAATGGTTGTGATTATTCAATACCAAATTGTATCCTATACCTTAAGAAGTCCCTGCTGTTCTCCTCAGATGTCCTCATCTATATCTATGTATCTTTTCTTTTCTTTTCTTTTTTTTTTTGAGAGGGAACTTCGCTCTTGCTGCCCAGGCTGGAGTGCAATGGTGCGATCTCGGCTCACTGCAACATCTTCCTCCTGGATTCAAGTGATTCTCCTGCCTCAGCCTCCCAAGTAGCTGGGATTACAGGCTCATGCGACCACAGCCAGCTAATTTTGTATTTTTAGTATAGGAGACAGGGTTTCTCCATGTTGGTCAGGCTGGTCTTGAACTCCTGACCTCGGGTGATCCACCTGCCTCATCCTCCCAAAGTGCTGGGATTACAGGCATGGGATTACACCACACCTGCATCTGGCCCTGTATCTTTTCATTTATCTTTTTATATTTGTTTTTAATGTTAGAGATGGGGTGTTGGCTGTATTGCCCAGGCTGGAGTGCAGTGGCTATACACAGACTCAATCATATCACTCTACAGCCTCAAACTCCTGGGCTCAAGCAATACTCCTGCCTTAGCCTCCTAAGGACTGCAGTTACTTGCCATTGCTCTGGGCTCTGTCTGTAATTTTTTAACCCAGAGATTTCACGTAGCTTTTCTTCCCAGAGCAAAGTAAGTTGAAAAGTAGCAACACCAGACGGGCATGGTGGCTCACGCCTGTAATCCCAACACTTTGGGAGGCCGAGGTGGGCGGATCATGAGGTCAGGAGTTTGAGAACAGCTTGGCCAACATGGACAAACCCCGTCTCTACTAAGGATACAAAAAATTAGCTGGGCATGGTGGTGCGCACCTGTAATCCCACTCTGAGACAGGAGAATTGCTGGAACCCAGGAGGCGGAGGTTGCAGTGAGCCAAGATCGCGCCACTGCACTCCAGACTGGGCGACAGAGCGGGAATGTGTCTCAAATGATAATAATAATAAATTAATGAATGAATTTTTTCAAAAGTAACAACACCTGTCTCTATTATGTGGCATTCTGGGCTTTAAAAAGCCCAAATAACTAGAGTTTAGGAAACATGGGTTCAATTCCTAGTTCCTCTCAGTCCACTGTATGTCTTCTGAAGGATTCTTTCTTTCCTTAAATGTTTTGGTTTTATGACTTAATGTTTTTCCCAAATATAAAAACTGTGTGTGTTCCTGTGTAAAACATGGAAGGCACCAAAAAATATAAAGAAAATGTAAACAAAAACCATGCTTACGTTCCACCCTCAGAAACTCCACTGTGAACATCTTGATACATTTCTCTAGGGTTTTGTTTTCTCTGCAAATGTGCTTACATAGTTACCAAATGTGATCCAATTGTAAACAGTTTTGAAGCCTGCTTTTCTACTTTACGTTTATTTCATGAGCATTTCCTAGTCATTAAAAATTCTTCAAAAGCCTATTTCTGCACCATAACATATTTAATCATTCTCAGATTGTTCCACACTTAGGCCAGTTTTTCACTTCATAAATAATACTGCAGTGATACCCTTTGTACCTTGGATTTGCATATCTGAAAATTCCCTTAGAAGGTACTCCTAGAGGTAGGACTTCTAGTAAAATAGCATCCTGGACCTCACTTTAGTCATCACTGTTAAGTCAGCCCAAAGTGTTTCATCTTGAGTCTGATAAAGTATTTAGTAACTAGAATAGAAAAAGGACTTGGTAATTTTTGCCTATATGGTGGTTTCATGGCGTGCAACTGGAGGACAAAATAATACAATGATGTTCATTGTAATTATGATTTGGAGCTATTTAAAGGAGATAATAATAACAGCTAACATTTATTGGGTGGTTTATGTGTGCTAAGCCCTGTTTTAACTGTTTTTCACATACTAACTCCTTTAATTTCATCACAACTCTAGAAGGCAGGTACTATTGTTATCCCCATTTTACAGATGGGGAAGCTGAGGCACAGAGAGGCTAAATTACTTATGCAAGGTAAATGGCTGAGCCAGGACTCAAAGCCAAGCACTTTGGGTGCCAGCCCATGCTATTCACCATGCTGAATTCTGCCCAGAAACAATCAAGTGGGGAAGGATCCTTACCTCCCACATGCTGGGATACATGGCACAGGGCTGCCTAACCTGGGGGGAGACAGTACCCCCTCCCTGCTCACTGCGGAGTTCCTGCCTCCTCTACCCCTGCTCTTCTTCCTTTTTTTTTTTTTTTTTTTTGAGATGGAGTTTCGCTCTTGTTGCCCAGGCTGGAGTGCAATGGTGCGATCTCTGCTCACCGCAACCTCTTCCTCCTCGGTTCAAGTGATTCTCCTCCCTCAGCCTCCCGAGTAGATGGGATTACAGGCATGCACCACCACACCTGGCTAATTTTGTATTTTTTTTTTTTTTGGTAGAGACAGGGTTTCTCCATCTTGGTCAGGCTGGTCTTAGAACTCCTGACCTCAGGTGATCTGCCCGTCTCGGCCTCCCAAAGTGCTGGGATTACAGGCATGAGCCACTGCACCCAGTCTCTTCTTCTTCTTTTACCAGCTGTGTCCCTGCCAGGTATGGACAGGACAGAAGCCCAGCTGCAGAGCACCCAATTCTCTGTCTGGGAGGGAAGAGAAATGCATATCAGGCTGTTCTCCATTAGCTGCTTATTCAGGAAGGAAGGATGGAGGGGGAAAATGAATGCAAAAACACTGCTTTAGGACTTTGGTGTTGTATTTTCTTTTCAGTTTTGTTTTCCACAGTTGTGAGAACATTACCCTTGCCTATTTAGCAGTAGTATTTCCTTCACATTTTTCACAAGTTCCTCTTCAAGAGGTTCTCAGCTCATCCATTGGTGCAGTGCTAGATGTGAACAGTAAAAATAGGAGTTATTAAGGACAACGGTGACAGTGAATTCTGAAGGAGGTGACTATCATTTTCGATACTGTCCATAGCAGATTACCTTGGTTACAAATGACCTCCAAACAGTTGTTCAGCTTGGACGCTCCATGCCCCATTGTATATAGAGAGAGTTTGGGGCTTCAGTTCTAATTGATGGCCATTTTCTCTTGTCCCACCTCCTAATGTTGACTTAAAACAATACCAGCGTCACACAAGACTACACAGGTTGTTTCTGTTTAGGTCAAGTAGACTGGCACCCCGGTGAAACACAACACAATATCCACAACAAGAAATAAACACAGCCTTCATCCTGCTTCCTCTTTTTTTACCTTGCCAGGTTCCTCTGATGAGAACCCCACCAGAGATAATTTGCCTGTGTGTTCACACACTGGCTCACGACTGAAATCTGTAGAACTTCTAATAGCACCAGAAGTGAACGTGGAGAGAAATGAGCCACAGAACCTTTGGGAAATGCTACCAGCATAGAATCTTCCCAGGGGTTCAGGTCTCTGCAGTAGGGGACTCTGTACAGCCAGAAACATGCTTTAAGCATCCACTCTGTCCAGATTTGAGCATGGTGCCTGGCCCATAGAGATGCCCAATCATTATAAACTGAATTGAAGTGAGTTCTGTTGAGTTGGAGTGGATGGGATAGTAAAAGGTAGAAAAAGAGATGCTCTCTTATTTGATTTTCGGATAGTCTAATAACAACAACAATAATAATAATTAATATCTATGAGGTGTTTACTATGGGACAGGCCTGTTTTCAAGCACTTTACATGCATTATTTTTAAAATTCATACAATATTCCCATGAAGTAGTTATTTTTAATATTTCCATTTTAGATAAGAAAGCTGAAGTTAAATCACTTTCCCAAGGTCATAATACTAGCATGCAGGCTAGGCATGGTGGCTCACATCTATAATTCTAGCACTTTGGGAGGTGAAGGCAGGAGGATTGCTTTAACCTAGGAGTTCAAGACCAGCTTGGGCAACATAGTGAAACCTTGTCTCTACAAAAATAAAAATTACAAAATTAGCCAGGTGTAATGGTGCACACCTGTAGTTCTAGCTACTAGGGAGGCTGAGGTGGGAGAATCACCTAAGCCTGGGAGATCAAGGCTGTAGTGATCACACCACTGGACTCTAGTCTGAGCAACAGAATGAAACCCTGTCTCACTTGGTGCGGTAACTCATGCCTGTAATCCCAACACTTTGGGAGGCTGAGGCGGGTGGATTGCTTGAGGGCAGGAGTTCAACACCAGCCTGACCAACATGGTGAAACCTTGTCTCTACTAAAAATACAAAAATTAGCTGGGCGTGGTGGCAGGCTCCTGTAATCCCAGCTACTCGGGAGGCTGAGGCAGGAGAATTGCTTGAACCTAGTGAGAGGTGAAACCAGCTGGACTTCCCGGGTCAAGTGGGGACTTGGAGAACTTTTCTGTCTAGCAAGAGGATTGTAAAACACACCAATCGGCGCTCTGTAGCTAGCAAGAGGATTGTAAAATGCACCAATCACCGCTCTGTAAAACGCACCAATCAGTAGGATCCCAAAAGTAGCCAATCACAGGGAAGATTGAAAAAAGGGCATTCTGATAGGACAGAAACAGAACATGGGAGGAGACAAATAAGGGAAAAAAGCTGGCCACCCCAGCCAGCAGCAGCAACCCACTCCGGTCCTCTTCCATGGTGTGGAAGCTTTGTCCTTTTGCTCTGCACAATAAACCTTGCTACCGCTCACTCTCTGGGTCCGCGCCATCTTTAAGAGCTGTAACACTCACCTTTAAGAGCTGTAACATTCACGGCAAAGGTCTGTGGCTCAGTTCTTGAATTCAGTGAGACCACGAACCCACTGGCTGGAACCAATTCCAGACACACCAGGAGGCGGAGGTTGCAGTGAGCCGAGATCCCGCCATTGCACTCCAGCCTGGGCTACGGAGCGAGACTCCATCTCAAAAACAAAAAGGTTGAGA
>NW_012117877.1:1243712-1247828 GCF_000951035.1 Colobus angolensis palliatus | reverse complement strand
AGGTTGAGGCAGGAGAATCATTTGAACCTGGGTGGCAGAGGTTGCAGTGAACCGAGATTGCGCTATTGCACTCCAGCCGGGGCAACAAGAGCAAAATTCTGTCTCCAAAAAAAACAAACAAAAAAAAATAAATAAAAACAAAAAAACTAGCATGCAGTAGAATTGGAGCCCCAACAGTCTGACTCTAGAGCCATTCACTATTCCACTGTCACTCAAATGGAGTATTTTATTTTAGGGGCCTGAGTTTTCTATGAGAGGTAGTATATCTATACAGCATCCTGAAGAAATGTTACGATGGAGTTTGCACCCTAACAAACATGTATGTATTTATAGAAGATGTTATTTGTACTGTTAAATCATATGTATATATACCATATATTTTATCTATATTTCTACAAACTGGTCAGCAACGTGTGATAGTGACGCTGATTTGGGCGATCTTTTATAATTAGTGAAGTATATTTAAACATGTATTGAAGGATAATATACCTACAGAAAACTGTACATATCATATGTGTATAGCTTCATGAGTTTTCACAAACTGGAATACATTCATTCATCCACCTCCCAGAACAAGAAACAAAACATTCTCAGCACTCCAGAGACCCGGTCCAGTCTCTCCCTCCCCTGGGGGCAACCTCTGTCCTGATTTCTGACACCACAGATTACTTAGCAATGGGAAATTCTAAAATCTTTTTCTTTTTTCAGAGACTTGCTATATTTCCCAGGCTGATCTTGAACTCTTGGCCTCAAGCCAGCCTCCTGCCTTGGCCTCCCAAAATGCTCGGATTACAGGCATAAGCCACCACCGTGCCCTGACAGAAAATTTTTAGTGTGGGAAAATTGTCAAAGTGCATCAAGAAGCCTCAGTTTCGGCCGGGTGCGGTGGCTCACGCCTGTAATCCCAGCACTTCGGGAGGCTGTGGGGGGCAGATCACTTGATGCCAGGAGTTTGAGACCAGCCTGGCCAACACGGTGAAACCCCAGCTCTACTAAAAATGCAAAAATTAGCTGGGCATGGTGGCGCGCGTCTGTAATCCCAGGTACTCGGGAGGCTGAGGCAGGAGAATCGCTTGAACCCGGGAGACGGAGGTTGCAGTGAGCCGAGATTGTACCACTGCACTCCAGCCTGGGCAACAGAGTGAGACTCTGTCTAAGGAAGGGAAGGGGAGGGGAGGGGAGGGAAAGAAAGGGAGGAAAGGGAGGAAAGGAAGGAAGGCAACTTCACATTATAAGATAAACCTCAAACAATAAATATAAGAAAAATCAATCATTGAGTTCCGTTCCTTGAGGTTACATCTTTCGGATCCACTGCCTTCTTGTGGAGTTCCAGAAGTGCCCTTTCAAATAACTGTGAGAATGGGCTGGGAATGAGGAAGGGGTTGGCATACACTTAAATCTAAGAATATTTGTAAATAAAGCAAAAAGCAATTTAAAGGGGAGTCTGTGGTAGGGTTTTGTTTTGTTTTATGAGACGGAGTTTCACTCTTGTTGCCCAGGCTGGAGTGCAAAGGCGCAATCTCAGCTCACAACCTCTGCCTCATGGGTTCAAGTGATTCTCCTGCCTCAGCCTCCCGAGTAGATGGGATTACCATGTGCCACCACACCCAGCTAATTTTGTATTTTTAGTAGAGACGGGGTTTCTCCATATTGGTCAGGCTGGTATCGAACTCCCGACCTCAGGTGATCCGCCCGCCTCAGCCTCCCAAAGTGCTGGGATTGCAGGTGTGAGCCACTGTACCTGGCTGTGGTAGGTTTTTACACATGAATAAGGCTATCCAAAATGCCTTCTAATATTCAAGCATTGGGTGTATTGCTATGTTTGCAAGCCTCTGAGCCCCCTTCTAAGAATTTTCACAGGGAGCTGGGCAGCGGGAGTGGCAGCCATGTTGGTACAATGTGGCCTTGCCCCCAGTGTCATCTGATTGGACCAGAAAAAGACATCTGACTCAGGCTGGCCAATTAGATCCTCTCTCCCAAGAATTTTTCACTGGAGAGAAAGGATGCCAGTTAGTATAGGTTGGTCTCTTAAACTAAGGGCATCCCAACTGAAGAGCTTTGGCTTTGCAGAACAGTCAAGAAGAAACACACACCACCAGATTGCAGAGAGAAGGAAGGAAGCAGACATGCTGAGAGGCGGAGAGGAGGGCCGCAAAATAAGAGACAGGAGAAGACCATGGAGGCACAGAGAGGAGGACGCTGGAGCAAAGTAGCTGACTTGATTTTTGCTGGTCTTCTGGTTTAGGTTCTCGTTAAGCCATCATGAGATCCAGCTGTGCCTCTTATTTTTGGGCTCCTTAGATGATTCTAGACCTTCATCCTATAATCTTTTTCAACATTTTGCGGATGCTAGCTAGAAGGGCATCTGTTACTTGCTGTTTCAGAAACAAGGGCTGCAAAATTCAGTGGCTTAAAACAAGAGAAACACTTACTTTTCTTACAGATCTGTAATCTGAACAAGGCTTAGCACGGACAGCTCATTTCCACTCCAACTTGGTTTCAGCTGACAGCTTGAAGGCTGACACTCACACATGCCTGATTCTTGGGTTGCAAAGACTCAAGCAGTTGTGGCTGGAAGAGTTGTGGCTGCATAGGAACCTCTCTGTTTCTCTGTGGTCTCTTTATCATGGTAGCTTCAGGATAGATGGACTTTCCCATGGAGACTAAGGGCTCCAAATGCACAGGTCCCAAGGAGAGAGAGTCAGGTGGAAGCCACATTGCCTTTTAGTACCCAGCCTCTGAAGCCATGCAATGTCATTTGATCTCATTCTATTTGTGGAAGCAGTTACAAAAATCCACCTTAGTTGAGGGACCCCCATCTCTCAGTGAAGGAATGTCAGCATCACATTATTTTTTTTTCTTTTTTTTTGAGACAGAGTTTCGCTCTTATTGCCCAGGCTGGAGTGCAGTGGTGCTCTCTCAGCTCACTGCAACCTCCGCCTCCCGGGTTCAAGTGATTCTCCTGCCTCAGGCCTCCCAAGTAGCAGGGATTACAGGTTCCTGCTACCATGCCCTGCTCATTTTTTGTATTTTTAGTAGAGATGGGGTTTCACCATGTTAACCAGGATGGTCTTGATCTCCTGACCTCATGATCCGCCCGCCTAGGCCTCCCACAGTGCAGGCATTACAGGCGTGAGCCACCGCGCCCGGCCAGCATTACATTTTAAAACGAACATGTGGCCAGAGTGTGTATTAGGTGGCCATCTTTGGAAAATACAATCAGTCATACTTGTAAACAAAAGAATGTTGATTAACTTGTGGATTAATTAGCTGAGTGTGGTGGCGCATGCCTGAAGTTCCAGGCTAAGGTGAAAGGATCACTTGAGCCCAGGAGATTGAGGCTGCAGTGAGCTATGATCGCACCACTGCACTCCCGTCTGGGTGACAGAGTGAGACCCTGACTCGAAAAAGAAAAAAAAAATGTGGATTAATCCCAAAAAATAAAAAAGTAATTAGAATGCCTAGAAAATTATCAGTGTTGTGATGGGAAATGGGTTGGTGGGTGTAATAAGAATTCTTTCTTTTACCTCCTGCTGTGAATTGATGAACATCAAACTCATCTGTAGGCAGTCTCACTGAATTCTACCCAAGAAGCAGCATTTTAAAGATGACTAGTCTTTCGTTCTGTAATTGTCTTGTGTTTTATTTTACTACATAATTTGGCATGAATCAAGTTTAAATCCCTTGTTATTTGTAATGAAAGGTTTCTAGTCATCTTGTTTTCAAATGTTACTTGTAAGCATGTATTAGTTCCTTCTTGAATTGCTACAGTGAAACACTGGAGGCCGGGCGCGGTGGCTCACGCCTGTAATCCCAGCACTTTGGGAGGCCAAGGTGGGTGGATCACGAGGTCAGGAGCTCGAGACCCTCCCAGCTAACACGGTGAAACCCCGTCTCTACTAAAAAATACAAAAAATTAGCCAAAGGTTGTGGTGGGCGCCTGTAGTCCCAGCTACTCGGATGGCTGAGGCAGGAGAATCATTGGAATCTGGGAGGTGAAGGTTGCAGTGAGCCTAGATTGCGGCACTGCATTCCAGCCTGGGCAACACAGCAAGACTCTGTCAAAGAAAGAAAGCGAGAGAGAAAGAGAGAGGACAAGAAGGAGAGGGAGAGGGA
>NW_012117877.1:1233637-1239837 GCF_000951035.1 Colobus angolensis palliatus | reverse complement strand
AAAAAAAAAAGTTTTAGTATAAGATAAATTATATATTTAGTCAATAAAAAGATAGGAAATTAATAATTCCAGAAAAACCAAAAGCTAATTGAGTATGTTATGGCCCAATTTAGAAGAATAATGTATAATTTTCAGTAATTTAGGGAGTGTGAGAAAAAGACTAGTACATGGTGCTAAGACATTTTTCATTGAATATATGAAGGGTATGATAAACATATGAAGGGTATGATAAATATATGAAGGATATGACACTGCCCTCATAGAGAGGAAAATTGCATTCCTAATATGCTACCTAGTTCAGCAGTGCACAATACTGATGTAGTCTTACTAATGTAATTACTTTTTGTTGTCGTTGTTGTCTTAACTACAGTAACCATCCTGTACGTTAGATCTCTAGAATGTATTCATCTTCTAAGTTGAAGTTCATCCTTTACCCTCAACTTAAGGACAAAGTAAGGAAGATCTTGGTTATGTTGCAAAAAAAGGCAAGCATTATTCTTCATAATATAAAAGTATAGGTAACAAAAGGTGGGAAATGGAAAGTTAAGGAAATATGAAGAGAAGGATAGTATCATAGATACCTGCAACTTCTATAATCTGAAGTCAGGATACTGACTCAAGTTTTTGGAATGAAAAACTGAGGTGTAACATACTATTTAAAGTTAAAGGGTAACCACAACAAAACTTAAAAATAATGACATAACTACCTAACACTGAAGGAATTGGGAGGAAGAAGAAAACATAAATGAGTTAAGTTCTTATCTTTTATACCTGCAGGCCATTAGATTACCAAGAAATTGGAAAGAAGAGTGATTTTTCCAAACACGTCTTATATTCAAAGCATGCATAAGTCATGAGTAGTTTTTTTGTAGGCAGATCTGTATGGTCATGGGGGTATAATCTCAGAGCACAGGTGCAGACAATCTCTGTAGCATAGGGACACATTGTGTTAGGAATGATCTTGCAGCCATAGCATTTTTTCCATTTCATTATCCATACCCAGTTATAAGATTGTATTTGCAAACTTAAAGTTGTATTTGCTTTAATACTCTCTTAAATTTTCCCGGAATTATTTTTGATATTTCACAGAGTACTGTCTCCAAAATTTAATAGCTTGGTACATGGCCATGTGGCTTTATCTAGTGTTTTATTGTCTCTGACTTCTGTTCCAAAAGAATGTATTTTCAAGATTGGGTTATTGTTCTCACTGAATTAAATGCTTACTGGAACTTGCTCCTTAGATGACCTTGTTATAGAATAAAAACTATTTAAAAATTATAACTCTAAACATTAAAATAATAGGCCAGGGGTGGTGGCTCACGCCTATGATCCCAGTACTTTTAGAAGTTGAGGTAGGAAGATCACTAGAGCCCAGGAGCTTGAGACCAGCCTAGGCAACAAAGTAAGACCTCCTTTCTACAAAATACTATTATATTTTTTTAATTTGATGAACTTTTTTTTTTGAGACAAGTTTCGCTCTTGTTGCCCAGGCTGGAGCACAGTGGCGCGATCTCGGCTCACTGCAACCTCCGCGTCCCAGGTTCAAGGGATTCTCCTGCCTCAGCCTCCCGAGTAGCTGGGACTACAGGCGCCCGCCACCACGCCTGGCTAATTTTTTGTATTTTTAGTAGAGACGGGGTTTCACCATGTTAGCCAGGATGGTCTCTATCTCCTGACCTCATGAGACCTGCCTCGGCCTCCCAGAGTGCTGGGATTATAGGCGTGAGCCACCGCACCCGGCCAGGTGCTACACACTTTTAAACAACTAGATCTCATGATAACTCACTATCACAAGAAAAGCCCCGAGGGGATGGTGCTAAAGCATTCATGAGAAACTGCTCCCATAATCCAATCACCTCCTACCAGGTCCCACCTCCAACACTGGGGATTACAGTTTGACATGAAATTTGGGCAGGGACACAGATTCAAACCTTATCAAAGCATACCCTTTCTTGTTTGTATAAGAAACAGGAATGAGGTTTCCCTCCAACTGGAGCCTTCTCAATCTCCTCATAAATAATCCAGATTTTCAGGGTTCAAAATACTCCAGAGCTATAAAGTAAGGACTACTGAAAGATGTATTAACTCCTCCAGGCCTCCAAGGTGCTATTTAAAATGTTATTGCTTCATATCCCGTAATAGATGCTGAAACCTTATTGATGGCCTTTTTCCTGATTGTTTGTATGTGGAGGTTGAAGGTTTGGAAATAAAGAGTTGGTGAACTAGAACAGGACACTGAATTAACTCTTTCAGCAAGGCTTAAAATAAAGGAGTTTAGTCATATAAACTCTAAAGCCTAAAAGATACTGAAGCTTCCAGAATGAATCAGTAGCTAAGACAGTGTTATTAGATGCAATAATTACTGGAGGGGTGAAAACCTTGTTGATGCTGACTGAGAACAGGTACATTTAATACTTCTTTTATAGCAACATTTCCAATACAGTACTAATATGAGTATTAACCTAGTGTCTGTGTATTAAAATATGCACATTCTGGATATAGAAGAAACTTCAAACTGCCATCTTTTTATTATTAATTAAAGGTTAATCAGGTTTATGTTAACATCTTCAATTCATAGATTGGTCTGTTTGCAATAGGGAAAGAAATGAGACCATCAGTGGCTAGTTTAAAAAATTCTACCTATAATAATAAACAAATATGCATGAATATAGAGGCAACCTGAATAGTAGGTATATTTTGGATCTGGTGTAACTAGATACATGGGAAGAAAGCCCTGATTTGTAGCATTTGCCAAGCTATATGGTGCAAATATTTCTACCGTGGCTGACTTCTAGCTACCCACATGGCATTACAGAATGCAAAGTTGGGAGGAGGTACACCCAGTTGGTTCTGTGAGATGTATGAGCCAGTCCTACATTATTGTTTATAATTCTTGGAAAGCCAGTTGGGTGGTAGGTACTTGGATAAGCCTTCTTATAATACTGTAGGTAACAAGGGCAAATTTTATTGGCAAGGTCTGTGGCAGAGTCATGTAATGTGCATTGAATCTCCGTTTGCTCCCTGACAATTCTCATTGGCCAATGGAATGGGACCAGAGATGAAAACATTTAAAAGTTGGGTTGCAACCCCTCAGCCCTCTCTTCTCTTACTACTGCCATCAAAAAGGTCACATTCCCAATGGTGCAGATTCAAGATGGTGGAACCCATGTCAACCTGATTCCATGAATGTCTGTGTGGAGCCCAGTGCCCATTCACCCACATTGGGTATGTATGATGCTTCAGGTTGCTACTGCTGCCTAACAAGCCATCCCATACAATGGCTTAAAACAACAATTTGTTGTTACTTCTCCAGTTTTGTGAGTTGGCTGGGCTCACCTGGGGAGTTCTTACTCACTTAGAGTCTGTCCTGTGGTTGTGGTCAGATGGTGACTGGGTCTGGGGTGCTTAGGAAGCTTGACTGGGATTGAACTAAAGATGCTTCTTTGCTTATGTCTGGCACTTTGGTGCTCCTCTGCATAGAGGTTCATTCTCTAGACATTTTATATCGTGAATGGCTCCAAATGCAATATCAGGAAGTGCCAGGATTTCTAAGGCGCTGGGGAGAGCCACAGTGTCATTCTGCCGCACTTATTTCTGCACACTTCCTTGTTTAAAGTGAGTCATGGGATCGTGCAGAGTCAGAGTAGGAGGTAACTTTCCAAGGGTGTGATTACCAGGAGGGAAGAGTCATTGGGAGCCCTTTTTGGAGACTAGCTACCACATACCATGAGTAAGAAATAAACCTTTGTCATGTTAAGCCACTTAGATTTCAGGGTTAATTTGTTCCCTTGGCAAAAACCTAGCCTAATCTGACTAATCCAGAAACTGGTACTGTATTAGTGATGTTAAGCTAGAGAAAACAAACCCCCAAATATCTGTGGCTTAACACATAGTCCTCTGGGGATCTGATGACTCTCTAGGACTGCGGCCTTCTAATGGTGACTCAGGGGTCCACGCTGCTTGTCTTCTGTTGGTTTACCGTCCAGAACATGTGACTTCTAGCTACCTGGGGCAGAGGAAAGAAATCCTGGGAGACTCATAGCTCTTCAGTACCTGTGGGCCAGAACTAGTCATGTGCCCCCTCACTCCAGCTACAAGCAGGCTGAAAAATTGCGGGCAGCATGTGGGCATTTGGTGATTAGTAAATGTCTTGGTCATAATGTTATGTGGGATTCTTGGCCTCTTTTTTTCCTCCCTTCCCCTTATCTCATCCTCTGTAAGAAATTTAAAAGAAAGAAAGAGAGAGACAGAGAGAAGGAAGAAGGGAAAATAGGGAGGGAGGAAGAAAGGAAGGAATGAATGAGGCAGGAAGGGAGAAAAAATGGAAGGAAGAATACCAAAAGGAATTTGCTCTATAGGATGTAAAATGCAACCACTAAAACTACCAACAAAACAACACTATCAGCAGATACTGCTAAATAAAAACTATTAACAAAGAACTGTAATAGCAGAGGCTTTCACTGTGTTTTTAACATGTTTCATTTTTCTTTTTAATCAGCAATGATAAGGAAACTAAACTGGATTAAGTGCTATCATCTTGGAGGTGCAAAGGCAAACAAGGAGAAAGAAGTGATTGAAGAGCACTTCAGAAAGCCTGGTACATTCAAATCAGCAGGGCTTGATTACTCGCATCCCAGGACACTTAAGGAATTGGCAAATATAATTGCAAGACCACCAGCCTTTATTTTAGAAAATGAAGGTTGGACAGAAGAAGGTCCTGACAAGTAGAATCAGCAGATGGAGTACCTGTTTTTTAAAACAGGGAAAAGGACAGCTGTAGTAATTATAGACTATTCAGCTTATCTTGGATACCTGGGAAGATACAAGAGCAAATCATCAAACAATCAATTTGCAACCACCTAGAAGAGCACAAGGTACTGGGTCGTAATCAACATGATTTTGTGAAGTGCAAATTATGCCACACCAATTTAATTTTATCTATGATAGAGTGATGAGCCTGGCAGAAGAGGGGAAAGAAATATCTACAGCCGGACTTCAATAAGGTTTTCTATTTTTCTATTTTTATTTAAAATATTCCATTTCCTGGCATTTTCAGCATCCACCTTCTGAGAGGATGCTATCTGAACAGCAGTTGGGTAGGTATGATGCTGGGTAAAACACTCAAAATGGTAAAAACAAGGATTCTACTCCAGGCTGACATAGTTAGTAGTAGTAGTTATTATTATTTTAATCAATTGATGTAGACAAAAGTGACAGTAGTGAGGTGAAGATGGCATTCTCCATCACTGATGAGACATATGACAGAAAATAGGCGATGTAAAAACTCACTGAAGAGGTCCAACAGCTAAGTAATATGAGATCCAGAAGTGGAGAACAGACAAAATGGCATAAGGGACATTACTAGAGAAATTATATAAGAAAATTTCCAAGAAAAGGACACATTTTTACATTAAAATAACCCTCTAAGTGCCAACAGTGATAAATGGGGAAGATAACCCACTTGGACATAATTTTGTAAAATTTTTAGAATTCTAAGAATAAACAAAATTTTTGAAAGCTTCCAGAAGGAAAAATTAGGCCACCTATAGAGGAATGTAAATTGAACAGCCAAATTCTCATTAACATCTCTGGCTGCTGGAAGATAATAGAGTAGTCCTTTCAGTTCTGGGGGAAATTAAATTTGAAACTAATTTACATATCCAGCCTACCTATCAATCAACTGTGAGGGTAGAATGTAGATGTTTCATACAAACCAGGGCTTGTAAAATTTACTTGCAAGGACTCCTTTTTTAAGTTATTTCAGCATGTATTCCAGCAGGATGATGAAGTTATCCAAGAAAGATTAAGGCAAGGGATCTTTCTAACACAAGAAAGGAAAGTAGTGTGTGATTAAAAAAAAAAAAAAAAATTATCCATTTTGAAGTAGGAGGACAAAGAGTTCCAAAGAGAAGGACTCTGGGGCAAAAGTATTGCATACAGTCCATAGTGTTACTAGGAGAACAACAACAAAAGTTATAATATAGGCCCGGCGCGGTGGCTCACGCCTGTAATCCCAGCACTTTGGGAGGCCAAGATGGGCGGATCACGAGGTAAGGAGATCGAGACCATCCTGGCTAACATGGTGAAACCCCATCTCTACTAAAAATACAAAAAATTAGCCGGGTGCGGTGGCGGGCGCCTGTAGTCCCAGCTACACGGGAGGCTGAGGCAGGAGAATGGCATGAACCTGGGAGGCGGAG
>NW_012117877.1:1227076-1230252 GCF_000951035.1 Colobus angolensis palliatus | reverse complement strand
TTTTTTTTGACAGAGTCTCGCTCTGTTGCCAGCCTGGAGTGCAGTGGCATGATCTCAGCTCACTGCAACCTCTACCTCCCAAGTTCAAGAGATTCTCCTGCCTCAGCCTCCCAAGTAGCTGGGACTACAGGCATGCACCACTATGTCTGGCTAGTTTTTGTATTTTTAGTAGAGACGGGGTTTCACCATGTTGGCCAGGATGGTCTTGATCTCTTGACCTCATGATCTGCCTGCCTTGGCCACCCAAAGTGCTGGGATTACAGGTGTGTGCCACCGTGCCCCGTCCATGTTTTTAATTTAAAAAAAATTTTTTTTCAGAGATGGGGTCTTACCATGTTGCCCAGGCTGGTCTTAAACACCTGGGCTCAAGTGACCCTCCCGCCTCAGCCTCCCAAAGTATTAGGATTACAGGTGTAAGTCAGTGTGCCTGCCGAAGCTGGGACTTTCTTAATAGGCCGGTTATACTATTTCAAATATTCATTATTCTTTGTTTGTTTTTGAGACAGGGTCTTGCTCTTTTGCCCAGGCTAAGTGCAAGTGGTATAATCAGGGCTCACTGCAGCCTTGACTTCCCAGGCTCAAGTGATCCTCCCACCTCAGCCTTCCAAGTAGCTGGGACTACAAGCACACACCACCACGCCTAGCTAATTTTGTTTGTTTGTTTGTTTGTTTTTTGTAGAGACAGTGTCCCTCTACATTGCCCAGGCTGGTCTCGAACTCCTGCAGTCAAGCTATGCTCCCACCTCAGCCTCCCAAAATGCTGGGATTACAGGCGTGAGTCATACCACTCTTGAGAGCCTTGTTATTCCAACTTATGTAAAATATGAGCATATCATAAAAGAGCAGTATTTATTTTAAAAGTTTTGGGTGAGAGAGCCTCTTTACAACTAGAAAACTAAAAGCAGAAATGTTTAACAGAGCCCGGGCGCAGTGGCTCATGCCTGTAATCTCAGCACTTTGGGAGGTTGAGGAGGGCAGATCACCTGAGGTTGGGAGTTCAAGACCAGCCTGGCCAACATGGTGAAGCCCTGTCTCTACTAAAAATACAAAAACTAGCCAGGTGTGGTCATGGGCACCTGTAGTCCCAGCTACTTGGGAGGCTTAGGCAGGAGCATCACTTGAACCCAGGAGGCAGAGGTTGCAGTGAGCCAAGATGGCGCCACTGCACTCCAGCCTGGGTGACAGAGCAAGACTCCATCGAAAGAAAAAAAAAAAAGAAATGTTTAACAGAAAGTCTCACACAAACCCACAGCTAACATCATACTGTATGGGGAAAAGTTGAAACATTTTCCTCTAAGATCTGGATCAAGACAAGGATGTCCACTTTCATCACTTTTACTCAACATGGTCCTAGAACTGCTAGCCAAAGTAATTAGGCAAGAGAAAGAAATAAAAGACATACAAATTGGAAAGGAGGAAGTCAAAGTGTCCCTGTTTGCAGGTGACATGATATTATGTATAGAAAACCCTACTGACTCCACCAAAAAAACGGTTAGAACCGATAAACCAATTTAGTAAAGTTGCAGGATGCAAAATCAACATACAAAAATCAGTAGTTTTTTTTATACCAATAATGAACTATCCAAAAAAGAAATCAAGAAAATCCCATTTATAATAACTAATATATATAAATATATATAATCTAGGAATGCATTTAACCAAGGAGATAAAATATCTCTACAATGGAAACTATAAAACACTGATGAAAGAAATTGAAGAGGATACAAATAAATGGAAAGATATTCTGTGTTCATGGACTGAAATAATTAATATTCTTAAAATGTACATACTACTCAAAGTGATCTACAGATTCACTGCAATCCCTGTCAAACTTTAAATGACATTCTTCACAAAAATAGAAAAAAATCAATTCTAAAATTTGTATGCAATCACAAAAGTTCCCAAATAACTAAAGCATTCTTGAACAAAAAGAACAAAACTGGAGACATCACACTACCTGACTTCAAAATATACTATACAAAGCTATGATAACCAAAATAGCATGGTATTGGCATAAAAATAGACACATAAACTATAGACACACTATAAAAATGGCACTAAATAGGGAACACAGAAAGAAATCCACACACAGCCAGCTGATTTTCTGTGATGGTACTAAGAACATATATTGGAAAAAGGACAGTATCTTCAATAAATGATGTGGGGAGAACTGAATGTCCATATGCAGAAGAATGAAACTAGACACCTACCTCTCACCATATGCAAAAATCAACTCAAAATGGATTAAAGACTTAAATGTAAGATCTGAAACTATAAAACTACTGGGAAAAAAAAAAAACATAAGGGAAATACTTCATGACATCGATCTGGGGAAAGATTTTTTGGATGAGAACTCAAAAGCACAGCCAGGCGTGGTGGCTCGTGCCTGTAATCCCAGCACTCTGGGAAGCCAAGGCGGTGGATCACCTGAGGTCAGGAGTTCAAGACCAGCCTGGCCAACATGGCGAAACCCCATCTCTACTAAAAATACAAAAAAATTAGCCAGGCATGGTGGTGAGTGCCTGTAGTCCCAGCTATTTGGGAGGCTAAGGTGAAAGGATCACTTGAGCCCAGGAGATTGAGGCTGCAGTGAGCTATGATCGCACCACTGCACTCCCATCTGGGTGACAGAGTGAGACCCTGACTCGAAAAAGAAAAAAAAAATGTGGATTAATCCCAAAAAATAAAAAAGTAATTAGAATGCCTAGAAAATTATCAGTGTTGTGATGGGAAATGGGTTGGTGGGTGTAATAAGAATTCTTTCTTTTACCTCCTGCTGTGAATTGATGAACATCAAACTCATCTGTAGGCAGTCTCACTGAATTCTACCCAAGAAGCAGCATTTTAAAGATGACTAGTCTTTCGTTCTGTAATTGTCTTGTGTTTTATTTTACTACATAATTTGGCATGAATCAAGTTTAAATCCCTTGTTATTTGTAATGAAAGGTTTCTAGTCATCTTGTTTTCAAATGTTACTTGTAAGCATGTATTAGTTCCTTCTTGAATTGCTACAGTGAAACACTGGAGGCCGGGCGCGGTGGCTCACGCCTGTAATCCCAGCACTTTGGGAGGCCAAGGTGGGTGGATCACGAGGTCAGGAGCTCGAGACCCTCCCAGCTAACACGGTGAAACCCCGTCTCTACTAAAAAATACAAAAAATTAGCCAAAGGTTGTGG
>NW_012117877.1:1226329-1227026 GCF_000951035.1 Colobus angolensis palliatus | reverse complement strand
GGCTGGAGTGCAGTGGTGCGATCTTGGCTCACTGCAACCTCTGCCTCCCAGGTTCAAGCATTTCTCCTGACTCAGTCTCCCAAGTAGCTAGAACTACAGGTGCCCACCACCACGCCTGGTTAATTTTTGTATTTTCAGTAGAAACAAGGTTTCACCATGTTGTCCACCACGCCTGGTTGAGTTTTGTATTTTCAGTAGAAACAAGATTTCACCATGTTGTCCAGGCTGGTCTTAAATTCCTGACCTCAGGTAATCCACCGGCCTCGGCCTCCCAAAGTGTTGGGATTACAGGCATGAGCCACCGCACCCGGCCTAAAAAATTACTCTTGACTGGAGTTAAATAATTTCAAATTTTGCACAAAACTGGGACTTTCTTATTTTTAAAACATATTTATTTATTTATTTATTGAGATAGAGTCTTGCTCTGTCACCCAGGCTGGAGTGCAGTGGCATGATCTCGGCTCATTACAAACTCTGTCTCCTGGGTTCAAGCAATTCTCCTGCCACAGCCTCCCAAGTAACTGAGATTACAGGTATGTGCCACCACACCTGGCTAGTTTTTGTATTTTTAGTAAAGATGGGATTTCACCACGTTAGCCAGGCTGGTCTTGAAATACTGACCTCAGGTGATCTGTCCACCTCCACCTCCCAAAGTGCTGGGATTACAAGCATGAGCCACTGCGTCCAGCCTATTTTT
>NW_012117877.1:1222140-1224479 GCF_000951035.1 Colobus angolensis palliatus | reverse complement strand
GGTGGCAGGCGCCTGTAGTCCCAGCTACTCAGGAGGCTGAGGCAGGAGAATGGCCTGAACCCAGGAGGCGGAGCTTGCAGTGAGCCGAGATCGCACTACTTACACTTTAACCTGGGCTCCATCTCAAAAAAAACAAAAACAAAAACAAAAATTAGCTGGGAGTGGTGGCAGGTGCCTGTAGTCCCTGCTACTCGGGAGGCTGAGGCAGGAGAATTGCTGGGACCCGGGCGGCAGAGGTTGCAGTGAGCCAAGATCACGCCACTGCACTCCAGCCTGGTGACAGAGCAAGACTCTGTCCCCTCAACCCAAAAAAAAGAAGAAGGAAAGAAAGAAAGAGAGAGAGAGAGAGAAAGGAAAGAAGACTTCAAGGAAAATATTTGTTCTTAAGGAGCTAAGAAGATAACTAGATAAACATATGCAACTCTGTTTCTCTGTCTCTTGCATACCCTTCTGTGTAAGGGAACAACAACTCTTTTCAACATCCTTTAACATACGCCACCTCTTGAACACACAATAGCTAAGAAAATCTGTTCAGTTTTAAAATTAATGACAATGAGTGGTTTCTTAATTATGTAGGGAGAAACATTTTGAGGCTGTCTTTGTATCTTGTTTGGGTGGTGATCATTTTTTTTCATTCCCATGACTGCAGGAATATTGATCTCAGCGTTACTTTGACCATTAATGAATTATGATGGCAATAAGCAAAGATGCGCACCTCTAGCCTCCGGGGAGCTTAATCTTCTGCTCCCTGCAAGCTCCGCCTCCGGGGAGCTTAATCTTCTGCTACAACGTTTGCATTTGTAAGTCAGCACCTGTGTAATCTATATTCTATTTGTTATTCTCCTTTAATTACATATTGGTAGTGGTCCATTTGCAGGCTGGGAGCAACCAACTGGAGCATCAAAAAGATTATTAAAATATTGACTTTAAATTAAAAGGCCAAAAAGGAAACAAGACAGGGTTTGTTTCTACCCATTCCGTTATGATGGTTCAGGAACAATTATTTCCTTTCATCTCAAGTTTCAAGAATTGTGCAAGGAACTCCCAAATGCCCTTTACATTCATTCATTATTTATATCTTGCCCCACTTGCTGTGTTTCTTTGTATTATCTATGTAATCCATAGTTCAAATGTAAATTCAGATTTTCTCAGTTGTTAAAATGATGTCCCAATAATTAATTATAAACAAATTTTTTCCCCAGATTAGGATCCAGTGTAGGATCCTGCCTTGTACTGAGTTCCCATGTCTCCTTTGTTCCTTTAATATGGAGAAATTTCTCCGCCTTTCTTAGTTTTCTTAATTTGACTTTTTTCTTTTTTTTTTCTTTTTGAGATGGAGTCTTGCTCTGTTGCCCAGGCTGGAGTGCAGTGGCGCAGTCTCGGCTCACTGCAGCCTCCATCTCCTGAGTTCAAGCGATTCTCCTGCATCAGCTTCACGAAGAGCCGGGATTACAGGCATGCACCACCACACCCAGCTAATTTTTTGTATTTTTAGTAGAGATGGGGTTTCACCATCATGGTCAGGCTGGTCTTGAACTCCTGACTTCAGGTGATCCACCTGCCTTGCCCTCCCAAAGTGCTGGGATTACAGGCATGAGCCAAGGTCATTGCACTCCAGCGTGGGCAACAAGAGTGAAACTCTGTCTCAAGAAAAAAAAAAAAGTTGACCTTGGTATTTTTTGCCTGGTCATGTATAGCTCTTTTTGAAATAAGAAAAGTCTCGCTATTTTATAAAAAACGGTGTCTTTGGTTTGGTAGTGTGGCATAAAATATCTTAGAGGGGATGAGTTATTCATCATTCGGTTCTAGATATTTTCTAATTTCTTTTGTGATTTAGTCTTTATACCACAAAATATTTAAAACTGGGTCACTTAATTTGTGAATTTTTTTTTTTTTGAGATGGAGTTTTGCTCTTGTTGCCCAGGCTGGAGTGCAATGGTGTGATCTCAGCTCACTGCAACCTCCATCTCCCAGCTTCAAGCAATTCTCCTGTCTCAGCTTCCCAAGTAGCTGAAATTACAGGCTCATGCCACTACGCCCGGCTAGTTTTGTATTTTTAATAGAGATGGGGTTTCATCATATTGGTCAGGCTGGTCTCGAACTCCTGACCTTAGGTGATCTGCCCACCTCGGCCTCCCAAAGTGCTGGGATTACAGGCATGAGCCACCACGCCAGACCAATTTGTGAATTTTCTAGTTACCTTTTTCCTAATGGTGTCTACATTTCTTTTTTTCTTTCTTTCTTTCTTTTTTTTTAGAGACAGGGTGTCTCTCTGCTGCTCAGGCTGGAATGCAGTGGTGCAATCATAGCTTACTGCAGCCTCGACTTCCTGGGCTCCA
>NW_012117877.1:1218186-1221380 GCF_000951035.1 Colobus angolensis palliatus | reverse complement strand
TCGTGATCCACAGTCTCCCGCTGCTGCTCAGGCTGGAATGCAGTGGTGCAATCATAGCTTACTGCAGCCTCGACTTCCTGGGCTCCAGTGACCCTCTCGCCTGAAACCGTACTCCCCCTCAAGCAGCTGAGACTACAGGTATGTACCACCACACCCAGCTAATTTTTATTTTTTGTGGAGACGGGATCTTGCTTTGTTGCCCAGGCTGGTCTTGAATTCCTGGCCTCACGCAACCCTCCCACCTTTGCCTCCCAATGCAATGGGAGCCACCGTGCCCCGCCCTGTATTTCTGTTACAAGTGATGTTTTAGCATCATTCTGTGAAGCCCAGGGAATAGATTCTGTATGATTTCAGTAATGTGAAAGTTGTTCAGACTTGCTTTGTTGTCCAGCATACATCAATTTTATAAATGTTCCAAATACACTTGAAAAGGAAATGTTTTCTGTGGTTGTTGGTGGGAGTGTTCCTGTTGTCAATTGTGTCAAGTTTATTAATCTTGTTCAAGCCTTCTGTATGTTAATGATTTGCTTATTTTTTGCTTGTTTTGAGTGTTTGCTTATTCTATCATTTATTGAGAGAGGGGTGATAAAATCTCTCACTGAAAGTATGACTTCATTTCTTTCTTCAGTTTTTGCTGTATACATTTTGAGGCTAGGTTATTAGGTTGAATACAAATTTAGAATTCTTATATCTTCTGGTAAACTTAACCTTTATCTCATAATAAAGTTTTCCTATTTATCTCTAGCAATACTTTCCGCTTTAACCACTACTTTAATATTAATATAGCTACACCTTCTTTCTTCTGGTTAATACTTGCATCGATTTTGTTTGTTTGTTTGTTTGTTTTTGTTTTGTTTTGTTTTTTGAGACAGAGTCTCGCTCTGTCACCCAAGCTAGAGTGCAGTGGCGCCATCTTGGCTCACCGCAACCTCCGCCTCCTGGGTTCCAGCGATTCTCCTGCCTCAACCTCCCCAGTAGCTGGAGCAGCTGGGATTACAGGCATTTGCCACCACGCCTGGCTAATTTTTGTATTTTTAGTAGAGACGGGGTTTCACCATGTTAGCCAGGCTGGTCTTGAACTCCTAACCTCAGGTGATCCGCCCACCTCGGCCTCCCAAAGTGCTGGGATTACAGGCATGAGGCACTGAGCCCGGCCCATCCTTCTTTAATCCTTTTCCTATCCAATTACTTTCAGTCATTTCGAACATTTTATATGTATGGCTTTCCTTAATTTTTAAATATTAATTTAATAAATAGTTAAATTAAATATTTAACAAAATATTTAATATTTTAAAATATTCCTTAAATTTTAATTTTTAAAAATCATATTTTTGCTGATTTTTAAAAATTAAATTATAGACATTGTGACTATTCGAACCAACATATCTCCAAAAATAATTCCCTAATATCATCTAACACTGAGCCCACACTCAGCTAACTCCAGTTGTTTATAATGTGACTTAGAACTGTGTGTGTCGGCTGGGGGCGGTGGCTCGCACCTGTAATCCCAGCACTTTGGGAAGCCGAGGTGGGCGGATCATGAGGTCAGGAGTTCAAGACCAGCCTGGCCAATATGGTGAAACTCCATCTCCACTAAAAATACAAAAATTAGCCAGGCATGGTGGTGTACGCCTGTAGTCCTAGCTATTCCGGAGGCTGAGGCGGAGAACTGCTTGAACCCAGGAAGTGGAGGTTGCAGTGAGCCAAGATCATGCCAGTACAGAGTGAGACTTCATCTGAAAGAAAAAAGAAAGAAAGAAAGAAAGAGAGAGAGAGAGAGAGAAAGAAAGAAAGAAAAAAAGAAAGAAAGAAAGAAAGAAAGAAAGAAAGAAAGAAAGAAAGAAAGAAAGAAAGAGAGAGAGAAGGGAGGGAGGGGAACTATGTGTCATTGCATTTAACTGTATGGCTCTTAGTCTTTTAAAATATAAAATAAACTAACTTAATTGATAAATTGTTATATCAGGAGTGACCATAGGAAATGAAACAGATATTTTAAAAATCACTCTTAAAAATATATAAGGAATATATTCAGTACATCCCCTTTATAAGAAAAATCAGAAAGGTACAGAAAGTACAAATAAGAAAAGAAATTTTTTATGGCTTTTACCAATTGTGAGCATGACTACCTTCCTGATGCATTTATCTGTCTAGCTCCTTATCTGTCAATACTTTTACATGGTAAGACCATTCTGTATGTAATTCTGCTTTACTGTAGGTGGTTTTATATCTTGCTTTGTATCTTTAAAATTAATATGATTGTAATTTTTGTTTTTAAGAGACAGGGTCTCACTTTGTTGCCCAAGCTAGGCTGGAGTGCTGTGGTATGATCATAGTTCACTACAGCCTTGAACTCCTGGATTTAAGTGATTCTCCTGCTTCAGCCTTCCAAGTAGTTGGAACTATAGGTGCACACCACTGCACCCAGCTCATGAAAAAAAAAATTTTTATAGAATGGGATCACTTGCATTGTTGCCCAGGCTGGTCTCAAACTCCTGGCCTCAATCTATCCTCCCACCTCAGCCTCCCAAAGCACTGGGATTACAGGCGTGAACATTTAGAGTTTTTTCCAATTGTAATAGTTAATAAAAATAAACATATTTTTGAAGAAATTTTAGTCTGCTTCACATTACAGCCTAATCCTAGACTCTGAAAAGTGGAATTTCTCCTTCCTTCATCCCTCCCTCCCTCCCTTCCTTCCTTTCTTTCTTTTTCTTTCTTTTTGAGACAAAGTTTTGCTTTTGTTACCCAGGCTGGAGTGCAATGGCGCAATCTTGGCTCACCACAACCTCCGCCTCCCAGGTTCAAGTAATTTTCCTGCTTCAGCCTCCTGAGTGGCTGGGATTACAGGTGCCCGCTACCACGCCCAGCTGATTTTTGTATTTTTAGTAGAGATGGGGTTTCACCATGTTGGCCAGGCTGGTCTCCAACTCCTGACCTCAGGTGATCCACCAGCTTCAGTCTCCCAAAGTGCTGGGATTACAGACATGATCCACTGTGCCCAGCAATGAAATTTCTTAACGCAAAGGCTTAACCTCTTTTAAGGCTTTCCAGAAAATTGTTCCAAACTTTTAAAATTCCAGTGAGCTACAGTTTACTACATTGAGATTAATGTCCTCGACCGGGCGCGGTGGCTCAAGCCTGTAATCCCAGCACTTTGGGAGGCCGAGACGGGCGGATCACGAGGTCAGGAGATC
>NW_012117877.1:1209251-1218063 GCF_000951035.1 Colobus angolensis palliatus | reverse complement strand
TCTGGCCACTGCACTCCAGCCTGGGCGACAGAGCAAGACTCCGTACCAAAAAAAAAAAAAAAGAGATTAATGTCCTCGTCATAGCAGACACAGCCTGTGAGGCTTCACGGATACTTGTTTTGGACACCTGTCCTGGAAGCTGAAGATGTCAGATACTTTCCCAGGATCTCTTGAAGCGGGGGCACTGCCCTGTGACCTGGGATAGACCAATCCAATTGGCACCCTCCAGACTGCTGCAGAGGCTGTTTATACAAAGAGGCACAGTAGAGAATCCTTTTGGGGGATGCCTGTAGTGGCAGGAGCTGAGGGGTGCTGCATCTGATGCACAGAGCTGAGGTGGTGGCCATGAGGTCCAGCACTCAGCACTGGTGGCAGTGGTGTCCTCACCAGTAAGGGCTTGGGCATGATTTTGCCTCTGGCTGTGGCTGATTCTAGTTTTTCTTCTTCTTGCCCATTTACTGAGCCTGGTTGTCTAGCCTTTCCTGATCTTCTTTCAAGTCCCAGTATCCTTCAATAAATTACTTTTCTATTAAAACTAGTCAGTTTGATTCTATTGCTTGCAAAGAAGAATGTGATGAATCTTCTATACAGGGATTCTTCTTCTGTGTAGCAAGGCCCATTTCAAACAGCAGGAGAACTGGCATGCTGAGGGAGTGCCAGGGCGATACAGAGAGCTCAGCGTGGTCACGTGTCAAGGCTGGGAGTTGGAAGAGCCCAGGTCAGTGAACTGGGACAATATTGGAATCTGAAGGTAAAAATAGCTTCTTAAGAAGTTAACATCAGCCAGGTGCAGTGGCTCATGCCTGTAATCCCAGCACTTTGGGAGGCCGAAGCCAGTGGATCACAAGGTCAGGAGATCGAGACCATTCTGGCTAACACGATAAAACCCCACCTCTACTAAAAATACAAAAAATTAGCCGGGCATGATGGCATGCACCTGTGGTCTCAGCTACTTGGGAGGCTGAGGCAAGAGAATCACTTGAACCCAGGAGGCAGAAGTTGTAGTGAGCTGAGATTGCACCACTGCACTCTAGCCTGGGTGACAGAGCAAGACTCCATCTCAAAAAAAAAAAAAGAAATTAACATCTATGGCCGGCCATGCCTCCATAACTTTGGGAGGCTGAGACAGGTGGATCACTTGAGGCCAGGAGTTTGAGACCAGCCTAGCCAACATGGTAAAACCCTGTCTCAACTAAGAAGACAAAATTATCTGGGCATGGTAGTGCATGCCTGTAGAACCAGCTACTTGGGAGGCTGAGGTAGGAGAATCGCTTGGACCCAGGAGGTAGAGGATGCAGTCAGCTGAGGTTGTACCACAGCACTCCAACCTGGACAACAGAATGAGACTCTATCTCAAAAAAAAAAAAAAAAAAAAAAAAGTTTGATTCTTGGGCATGCAGTCTGTATGGTAACAGAGTGATTCGGGGGCTGATTCAGGAGTCCAGCTCTTGTAAATGTGTTAGTAGAAACCAGGTCTGGTAAGGTGCCTAAACATTAAGCCTCTGAATGGACAAGAAGCCAGGCGGCCTAGGTTGGAGACGGGTGTTGGGTCTGAGACTATACGTGGGGCGGGGGGCAGTGGTAGATGGAGCTGTGCCGACGTGGAGTGGAAGCTAACAACCACCAGGGAAGGCCATGGCAACCACCTAGGAATTTCTTTTTGGCTATTTCTTCAGAACCAATTTCCAAGTAATATGACAAAAGCAGCCTCATAATGTAAGAGGTAAACTCTGTTTCTGACCAAAAACAGTATTACTCAGTTTGATATCTTTCCCGTAGGGATGGGCTTTGGTAAATTTAGGCCATTTCAAAAATCCAGAAAACCAAGTCTGTAACCACTAGGGACACTTAAAAGAACATCGCCAGCTTTAAAGGCGATCTTTAGAATAGTTATTTATTTAGGCTTTATGTGTTTCCAAACTGAACCAGTGTTTCACATCAGCTATCTTCTCTAACCCTCTCAACAACCTGAAAGGTAGGTATCAGTAATCCCATTTCATGGATGAAAGAACAGACTGAGAAGTTAATTATCAGATTAGATTGTAAATGAGTGGTAAAGCAAGAATTCAAACCCAGATCTGGTTCGCTTTTCTGTAGGCAGTGTTTAAGAAGGATCCAGAAATACTTCAAGCAATGCCAGTGGTAGTATTGCCTCCTCAGAAGGTTTCAGGGGAACAGTATACATCTGCCCTGTAAATTCTGGATGGTAAATATGACAAAAACTCTCTCCTTGACCCAGCTCTAGTGAGACTGCTCCAAGCCCTCTTCTCAACATGGCTCAAGCTTGGGCTTCAGTGTACATTTTGTTGGGCCTGCATTGCTCAGTTTTAGCAAGAGTCCAGTTAAGTTAAAGAGAATCTCACCTTTGATATCAGATTCTTCCATATCTGATCAAATTCCTCATCCCCTACCTTCAGTATCTGATAATTCTGCCCTGTCTGCACCAAGAATCTCCCCTCACCCTTGGGGTCTCCTCTTAGTAATTTTCGGTCCACCAGTCTCTCCCCACTCTTCAAGCCTCCTCCTTGGCTGTAACTCCCTACCCCTCCTTGTCTTATTTGCAGTTGAACTCTGTTCTACACTGAGGTCTCTTTTTCCTGATTGCAATAGTTCCTGAATAAAATCTGTTTTACTGCTTTATCCACTGGCTAGCTCTGGTTTTCTTTACCAGAAGTCACAGTTAACACATGTGAAAACCCGTTTGCAAAACAAATCCACAGGAGTCAGTCCATGTGCTATGAAGTCTTTGATTAAGGGCTTAAAAACAATGAAAAGTAATAAATAGATCTGAATACAATTCAGATAATAAAACACTTTCATTGGTTTTCATACTCAGCAAAAGTATTTTTACTGATTAAAAGATAAATAATCCTCACTCTACTAACTCAATGACGCATTGAAACATTCGCCTAACTTGTGCACCTTTCAGCGAAGCTACTCTCTTTGCGTAGGCACAGCTCTTTCCGCCAAGGTACAGGAGAGCAAACCCACGCATGAATTCCGTTCATCTCAGGGCATTTCTGTGGTTCTTAATGTGTCTTTGTGAAGGAATGCACACTCACAACAGCTGAAAATCTAACTCTCTAGATTTCATTTAGC
This sequence comes from Colobus angolensis palliatus, assembly GCF_000951035.1. NCBI lineage: Eukaryota > Metazoa > Chordata > Mammalia > Primates > Cercopithecidae > Colobus > Colobus angolensis. The sequence continues at coordinate 1,214,964 of NW_012117877.1, read as the reverse complement.
TAACATTAGGCCAGTCTTTGGACTGAAGGTAATGCCTACATATAGGAGGAAGGGAGAGGAATCTCTGAATTGCAACCCTTTTAGACTTCCTCCATGATGAAGCAGAGAGGGGAGGACTATTGTTTGGGAGATGTGTGTGGGAGGTGAAGATTTCAGACTTTCTTTAAAATAATAGTTGGCTGCACAGGCAGCAGCAAAGCCGACCTGTACATTGCGGAATTGTCTCTGTGTTAAGAGGTCTGGCCAAGCTGGGGGGCCTCAGCAGGGGATTGCTCAGTTGATCAAGTCTTAATTTGTCTCTTCCACTCTGGGTGGTGCTGTCTGTCCCTTTCACCTCCCAATCACCGACATGGTGGGAGATGTTGAGGGCAGTGCTGTGTTATCTTAAGGTTTCCTTCAAGAAAGCAAAACCAAACAAGCAAACATGTTTTGCTTCCCAACTGGGCACCCCTTGGGGAGATTCAAAGGCTCTTCTGAACCAGACAGGTGCTGATGTCCCTGCTGCCATTTGGATGTGGGTTTGGCGAGGGTGGCAGGAGTGAAGGGAAAGCAGAGGGAAGAGTTAGACAGAGGGATCTTGATTGCCATTTCTTCCTGTTGCAGTTGCTTCAGACGGTTCAGCTTCCAGCCAGACAGTTCCTAATGGACCTGCACAGCATGCAAAAGAACCCTTCTTTGTAAAAATAACTCCTTTGATTTCTCCCAGCCTTGGGCCCTGTTTAGTTAGGGGCAATGACCAGGAGGCAAGTCGCTCCCGGCCTTGCTGGTAGAGTGAGGGGGAGATCACCCATGGCTTCCCCAGCTGCACTGCCTGTGGAGCAAAGGGTTCAGAAGCAGAGAATTTTTAAAAATATAATAATAATAAAAAGAATGAAAGAAAGAAGCCCTCTTTGAAAATCCTTACTGTTTCCCACTATCTCCTACAGCGATTGCCCTTTCATTAGTGTGGAAATCCAACAATGTGGAAATCGAGTTTTGTGTGTTTTTTTTTTTTTTTCGCTTTGATATCAGCCTAACCCTTGAGGCTAAACTTGTGGTAAGCTACCTGTCCACGTTAGCTAAAATAAAGTTGTAGCTGGAATCACCACCTAGTCCTTTAGCTGTTGTACATTTTCATGTTTATCCTTTGAGGCCTGAGACAATAACCACATATTGCTTTATTATTCAGGATCCCCTGGGTTGCTGGCAACCGAAACCCAAACTGAATTTGTTTAAGAATAAGGGAGGAATGTATTGGGAGAATATTGGGATATTTTAAGTAACTGAAGGAGGGGTTAAGAGGTCAATCTATGAGAAAGACAAGGAACCAGGCAGAAATTTAACAATAAAATGAAATAAAATCGGAACCAGGACTCCCAAGTGCCCCCGTGGATTCCTTCTCTCTCTGTCTGCAGCTTTATCCCTCCTGGTATCCAGGGCTTTCTCTCTCATTGTAGATCTCAGTCTCACATACTGTGGGTTAAAACACCAAAGAGGGGCTGATTTTGTTTCTTATTTTCTTTTCTTTTCTCTTTTTTTTGAGATGAAGTCTTGCTCTGTCGCCCAGGCTGGAGTGCAGTGGCGCCATCTCGGCTCACTGCAAGCTCCGCCTCTCGGGTTCCTGCCATTCTCCTGCCTCAGCCTCCCGAGTAGCTGGGACTACAGGCGCCCGCCACCACGCCTGGCTAATTTTTTGTATTTTTAGTAGAGACGGGGTTTCATCATGTTAGCCAGGATGGTCTCAATCTCCTGACCTTGTGATCCACGCGCCTCGGCCTCCCAAAGCGCTGGGATTACAGGCGTGAGCCACCGTGCCCGGCCCTGATTTTGTTTCTTAATTCTAGATAGAAAAGTCTTGGGGAAGGCTCTGACTGTGTGGGCTTCAGGCAAGGGCGCCAGCCGCGTCCAGGCAATTCTAGTTTGGTGGAGGCGGGGTCATATAAGAACATGGCCATACTCGCCCCATCCGGTGAACCACTTGTTTATAGGGCAGAAAGGAGCAATTCCAGAAAGGAGGCTTCTTTCTTGGAAGGATGGGTTCTAATCAAAGCAAGCAGCAGCCATTTACTAAACATACATAACATACTTGCGTATTGACCTGAGAAATGTTTCTTAGGGATTTTGGCCATCTTGGTAATAATCAGAGTCTTGGTAAAAGTCAGAAATCAGAAACCTAATCAGATGCATCTACGTGGCAAAAACTATTAAGATTCTTTAGTTTGTTTTTAACTCGAAACTCCAAAAAGGACAGAATATATTGAGAATGACTGGACCCACCCTCTCAAGCAAACTAAGTACATAGCAGTTACATTCATATTTCTATGTACCATCGTGCGCGGGACTTCAGTGAGTTCTTATATTCACCTCTAGTTTCTCCTCCCTGCGGAAGCTGTGACCACAGCAGATTGAAGCAGCTAAGGGGGTTTTCCAGGCTTACTTGGATTGAATTCTCTTTTGCATGCTCACCGTTGTTTTTTCTTGCTTGATTTGGTCTGAGCTGAGATGTCCACTCTTCAGGGGAGGACTGTTATTTTGGAGACTTGCCTCTGCCAGCTCACTGGACGGGCTGTGCTCACTGTGGCCTCCTGGCCAGGAGGAGTCGGTCAGCACACTCTCAAGGGGTCCTGTCTCCTTCTGCATGGGTGGCTGTCTCTGCAAGAGCTGTGATGGTGGGTAAAATGTTCAAAGCCCCATAGGCAGGATGAAATGCACCATTGTCTATTTACTTAACTCAGTGGTGTCTGACGTGAGACCACAGAACACACCTTCTTTCCATGACCCATCTTGCCTGACCCTACCTGCTGGCAGTATGTTGTCAGCAACCTGGATATTAATGTTAATTAATTCATGCCTAACATGCAGTGGCTTATACTTGGTATTACTGAGTGTCTAAGAATAGGCACAGCCTGGAATTGAGAAGTGAAAACTGCAAAATGGCTGGGTGGAAAAAATGATGGGACGTAGAGCAGGCCTTTTGGTGTTTTCCCTGTAGTTATCTTTTACAGGTTAAATAAGATTAATATTCATGGTGAACCAAGAGCAATTAGCTACTTTGCATGTGTTACTGCTTCTTAGCCTATTCTACACTCTGTTTTATGTATTTATTTTAAAGGACTTTGCCTTGATTAGGGCCAATCGTATAAGACCTTGTACTTTGCATATTTGCAATCATGTTTGCATGTTTGCATTTCTAAAGTTTTGAATTTCAAATCAGGCAACGAGTTTCAGCAAAGATACTTCAGGTACACATGACCATAATCAGGACATGAGACTATAGTACAATAAAATCCCAAAGTGGCCTCTAGGGATAAAATATTTTATGTTTTCTATTTATAATAAAAATTTGGGGTGAGGGTTGGCTTTATTTTAAAAACAGAATAATTCAGAATATAATTTAAATGCAAAATTGCAAACTAGTATTTTTTCTAATTATATTCAAAATCTGAACCCCCTGATGGGGCAAGGGAAGGTTGGAATATTCTTATCCATAATGATGATGGAACAACAGGCCTTTCCCCTTTTCTTTCCTCTTCTTCCCTGGGACAGCAGTGCCCGCTGTCACGCACCTATCACTTACTCTCATACTGTTTTCCAGGATACTTGGCCAAGGCATCTTCTAACATGTTCTAAGATGATTTCAGAAATAATTTTTATCAGATCATAGCTAATCTTTCTAACAGATCTATGAGGTAAACATCCCAGGCCCACTCGCTATAAATGTTAGGGCTCCGATTTTTATCCAGATTTTTTTGACTTTTAATCAAGGACCTTTTTCACTTCATTTATATTTCTCAAATTAAGATCTGAAGATCCTTGAAAGTCTTCAGTCATATTCTCAAGGGGCCTTGAGTTCTCTACGAGAATTCAATTTTGTATTTTCATTTTGATGCTAATAATCAGGGAAGATCAACATATTTTGGTTCATTTGGCTGATCAACTTAACGGAGAGCTTCCACATACTTTCGGGGCCTGCATTTTTATCTGTGTTTAAGGTTTTCTTGGTGACAGGGAGTGACAGTTCCTTTGTCAGAAAAATCATTGTAAATGATTAAAAAAAAAACAAAACACACAGACATGTGAATGTTGTGTTCTCACCAAGTGAAGGCCCAATGACCTCATTGCAGGATGTACAAAGGAAGGTTCTGCGTAACGTAAATAGAGACAAGCAGTGGAAGCATTGAGTCACTGCGAAGCATGAGACCAGCAGGCTGAACTCAGGAGAGCCTGGGCAGGGAGCACCACTTTCACGCTGTTGAGGGGAGTGAGAATTCTGTATTTGTTCCATTAAATTAAAAGTATTCATTTGAATTGTATGACTTTCCTACATGTGTTGACCTATAAGTTTGTTTTAGTTTTATTGTGGCGTGATGTCTATATGCAAACATTCTTTATATCTAGTTTTAAGTTTACATATATTAAAAATAACATTTTAATAAAAATCACTTAGGATGACATCAGAGGTCCATGAGAATGTCTTTCCCCTAAAGACAGTCACACATTATTCCATCAGCACTCCATCATAGGCTGTTTCCAAAGAAGTTTTAGGAAAGAGGAAAGTATATTTGAGGTTTTTGTTTGTTTGTTTGGTTTTGATTTTTTACAGAGTTTCACTCTTGTTGCCCAGGCTGGAGTGCAATGGTGCAATCTTGGCTCACTGCAGCCTCCGCCTACTGGGTCCAAGTGATTCTTCTGCCCCAGCCTCCCAAGTAGCTGAGATTACAGGCTTCCACCATCATGCCTAATTTTTTGTATTTTTAGTAGGGACAGGGTTTCACCATGTTGGCCAGGCTGGTCTTGAACTCCTGACCTCAGAGAATCCACCCGCCTTGGCCTCCCAAAGTGCTGGGATTACAGGCATCAGCCACCGCACCGGCCCATGTTTGAGTTTTATGCAATTTATGTTGGCGACTTGTTAACAGCACCAGAGGCCCTACCTTCAAAATATATCCAGAGTTCAATTGCTTTTACTCCCTCTACTCTTAGTGCCTGGTCCCGTCACCATTTCTCAGCTGCCTGGATGACAGCCACAGCTCCCAGCTCCTGCCAACCCCTCCGTCCATTCTCAACTTGCAACCAGAGGGAGGCTGCTCAAGCCTGAGCCTGAGCCTGTCACTCCTCTTCTTCCCACCTGCTAATGGCTCCTCTCTCAGAGTGACTGCCAAAGGCCCCCTGATCAGCAGGCGCTGCACCAGCCCTTGTGCCTCTCCAGCGTCTCCACGGCTCCCACTGCTGCAGCTGTACTGATCCCTCCCTGCTCCTGGAACACACCAGGCCTACTCCTGCCTCGGGACCTTTGCACTTCCCTTCCCACTGCTTGGGAAGCTCTTCCCTAGACACCCAGTGGCTGCCTGCCTCTCTTGGCTCAAGTCTTCTCTGAAATCTCATGTTGGCAGTGATGCCTTCCTGACCACTCTGTATAAAATTGTAAACCCCAGGCCAGGCACGTTAGCTCACTCCTATAATCCCGGCACTTTGGGAGGCTGAGGTGGGCGGATCACCTGAGGTCGGGAGTTTGAGACCAGCCTGACCAACATGGAGAAACCCTGTCTCTATTAAAAATACAAAATTAGCTGGGCGTGGTGGCGCATGCCTGTAATCCCAGCTAGGTGGGAGGCTGAGGCAGAAGAATCGCTTGAACTCAGGAGGCAGAGGTTGCAGTGAGCCGAGATCGTGCCATTGCACTCCAGCCTGGGCAACAAGAGTGAAACTCCATCTCAAACAAACTAACAAATAA